>NC_057797.1:648181945-648481945 GCF_018294505.1 Triticum aestivum
CAATGTGTGTGAAATAGAGTCCTGGATATAACATATATATAGAGGGGGCGATCCACGAGAAGAGAGTGGAGGTATCATCGGCTTGAGGTGTCCATAGAATCGAAGAGAGGGATGATGATGTGTGTGTGTGTGCGTGCGCGATCGATAAAGAGTGCCATCGAATTTGTGTGTGCCCACGTCAAAGATATAGAGTGGTTGGCCTACTGGAACGTGAGATGGGACATGTGCAGTTTGTCTCTGTGGCATGGATACCTACCTACAGCGCTCGACTATCGGTGTGTGGTGGGGGAAGAGGGAGGCCCAATTAACTATAGAGGTACAATGGCTGGTATATGTGTGGAGGAGGAGAGAGGCCTACCTCATGTATTAGGAGATCGATCTGCCTCATGTATTAAGGGAGATCAATCGGCATCCATGCATATGTGCAGGAGATGAATAAGGTTGGGAGAGAGACAGAGCTAGAGTGTTGGAGGGGGTGGTAGTGGAGTTGCTTCTAACAAATGGTGGGATAGGCTTGCTAGACAAACGGAGGGCACGCCCGCAATATCAATAAGAGAGGAGATGGCTGCTTGTTGTCTGTGCACGTGCATGTGAGAGACGGGTCAGGAGGCATGCACGAATGATGAGGGGGGACGATGTGGCTGTGGTAAGCAGACGTAACTACATAGGAAGATCAATAGCCCTTTGTAAGAGGAAGGAGAGACATAACTTGTGAGGTACGTCGATCGATGGGGGGTAGTTAAAGTCGATCTAGGTATATGTTGGGAGATCGATCGGTATACATGCACGTGTGTGTTAGAAGCAAATGAAGCACGAGGAGAAGGATAGAGAGAGAGAGGGATGCATGTAGGAGGTGGTATGAAAGGCATACTATATCGAGGGGGAGGAGTGTGCGAGTACGAGAACAATGAAAAGAGTGGTGGGAGTGAGGCATGGATGGTGACAAGAGAAGAGGGGAAGCTTGTGTTTGTGCTAGGCACACCTGGCTAGAGAGGCATATCGATCGATGTGTGCCGTAAAGAAGGAGTTGGGGGGCCAACACACCGTGGGTGAACGAGCTAAAGTGAAAAGGCGAATTTGCGCGATGGAGCTAGAGAATGCTGAGGGAGGGTGAGAGGGATGCGGGCGTGTGCATGCACAAGAGAAAGTTAGCGCTAGCTACAAAGATAAGAGGGTTGTGTGGGTGTAAAAGACGAATAGAGATCCTATATACTTCATTATAAAAAGGGAATTCGGATATTTGAAGAATTTATCATAGTGTTTCAAACCGACGGATGTGTGAATATATATAACGGTGATACACATGGTGTGGTTATGAACATGGTATACTACATTTAATATATTTTATCTCTACTCTTATAAAAAAACGGAGTTGTTGATGATGGTGTGCCTGCCATCCTGCATTATAGGCCGTCTGATTTATATCTGGCGGATAACAAGGAAACTATGATGGTTGAAGTTGGCAACAATCATGATTGTAGATTCTTATTGAAATAGAGAAACGAATTCAAATTTAGTTCGAATTGCAGCGGTAGTATAGACATTTGGAATGCACTAAAATGTTGGTATGAGTAGGTTACATGCATTATACATCAAGCGAAAAAATTTAATCGGACATAACATGGATTCATACTCCCTCCTTACATCTATATAGGGCGTAATGAGATTTTTAAGACCGCCTTTGACTATTGACAAGATTAATAGTACATGACATGCACAATGTGAAAATTATATCATTAAAAGAACCTTTCACAGACGAATTTAACGATGTGCTTTGTGTAAGTTGCATGTCATATATCATTACTCTAATATTTGGTCAAAGTTAGCATCGAAAAACGCATTAGGCCCTATATAGATGGAAGGAGGGAGTAGCTTTGAATAGCATTTGTATAGTAAAATGGGGCAAGACTCTCTCTTTGTGTGGTGTGAATAGTTTTACTTTTTTTCATTATCTTTTTGGTTGAGGGAAGTGCGAATTGATTTGGTACGTACAAGTACAATATTACTACATGTTAGGCTTGTCCCTAAAATTCAACCCCCGTCTTGTTATATCCCGAAAATTCAGATATTCTTCTCCCAAAACTGGCGCCTTCACAACCCGCGCCTTGCTATCCCGAAATTACAACGTGCGCGAAAACTCCCTCCACCTACCAAATCCCGACACGTGAAATCCCCTTTCTAACCCTGAGCCAAAAGGGCCGCTAGTTCAAATCGGTGGGGGTGCTTTTGTAACACACCCTACATTTTGGACAAGCGTTGCTAAGTCATGCTTCACCCCCTCCCATCGCCCCCTTTTCGCCATTCGAAATCCCAGGCCGCCATAACCTCTCCGCTCCAGCAGCGAAACCCCACCCTCCTCCGTCCACCACGTCACCGCTGCCCAGCCGAAGCCTCTTCCCCGACAACATCGTCCACCGCAACAGCTTGACGTCCCTCGTCCACCTCCTCGGATGAGGATCTGTCGTCCATCTCGACGTCCCGCCGGTTCAGCCGCCCCGTCCTCCACCTCCAAGGAGCTGCTCCGACGATCGCCTCGTCTTTCGCGGCTACTCCATCCCCACAGCGCCGCCTTAACCTGATCCACCAGAACCGCATCATTCTCACCGACTCCTCAGACGAAGCCGAGGCCTACTCGGCGCCACCAAAGAGGTTGTACACTCATCGCATCACACCTTCTCCTTAACTCGACCTCCCGGCGCCGATGGTGCTCCATCCCGCACCCCCGTGGAGCGGCTACCTTGAAACTAGCACCGCGGGCCACATCTCCACGGCGGCTCTCCCCCAGTGCGAGGCCCCTTCGGCAGCGGCGTCCATACCAGACGGATCTGCTGCTGCTGCTCCGGCTCTCGCTCGATCGCTCGCTCGCCCAGCTGCTGCTGCTGCTCTCCCCCTCGCTCGTGCTGCTTCTCTGCTCCGATTAAACCACACTTCAGTCGACTGAATCGACTTTTGGGTCAGTCGATTTTTAGGGGTTGGGGGAGGCTCGCCAGATTTAAGGAAGAACCACCCACAGCGGGGACGGGGGCTCGCCGGAGAGGTACCCCACTATCTATCTTAGGGTTCAGGGCGGGGGGGGGCTAGAGGGCTGGCCGGGGCGGCGGTCGCGAGTTGTTTCGAGGCGGCGAGGCGGCGCTAGGGCCGGCGGTTCGGCCGGTGGTGGCTGGTGGCTCAGGGGGGGGGTGCATGTTGAAGATGAACTGCAAGCCCTCCCTAAACTACATGTCAAGTGCCTCTCTGCTACCATTGCGTTCAGTTTCGACAGTAGCATTCAGATTCCACAGTAAATTTCAGTTTCGACAGTGAAGTTCAGAGTCAACAGTTTTTACCTCATCTGTTGTAGTCAGGTGGTTTTCGGTGATGTTAATTTTACATCCATTTTACATCATCTATTGGAGTTTCTATTAGAATCCCACTTGAGATTGACGATGTCTGTCTTGTGCTGCTTCAGCCTTGACGTCTTACGACTCACCGGAGCTGCTCCAACGACAGAACGATCCATCACAATAGAGCAGTGCCCTGGACGCCGTCTACAGATTCCTCAGATCTTCCTCCACACCTCCGACAGCCACCTCTGCCTCAACTGCTTCAGCGACCAACCCAATGATGCTGAGGTCGACACGGCTACGGCAAAGAGATTGTACACTTGTTGCATCACTTATTACTATACATTCACGTCGATCCATTAGGGCTATTTTGGTTCAACAGAAAAACATTGATCCACTGGTTGTTACCATCACTCTAAATTTCTGCATGCTCTCCTTACATAATCTCACCATATTTTTTTCGTATGCATGTCAGATATTGTACACAGTCATGCTGAACATGTAGAGAAAAAGAGAAGAGTTTTGCGCGGCAATACAATGTCATGCAGACATCGCTCCATGGTGGGTTCAATGGCAAACCCTCCCCACCCCTCTCCAGATTGTAATCCAGAGGAAGATATCTGTTCTGAGGCGGATTCGGACGCCGCTGACCACTCCTATTTACCCCAATGGTGTTTGCTCTACCTTGGCATGATGATGTTAGTCATATCATGCATATGTTGCCTTGCAGTGCCTACTTTTGACATCATATATGTCATCTGCTTAGTTTAGACATGTTCTGTAATGCCACCTGTGTCGTTTCTATATCATATATGGGAATTATGCAGCCTCATGTCTTTTAGCCAGCCATAATATATGTGAAATGTGCAATGCCATCCTGTTTAACCAGGCATCATATATTTGAATGATATCTTGCCGATCCTTTTCTTCATTACATTTCCATTTGTCGACAATGTTTGTACATTAAACTACTCTTCCTGTGAATCAACCATTTGGGTGGGAGATGGAAAAATCTGGAGTGAAAACAAGGCCTTCAGAGCAGACAGTGCTACCTGTCGAAGTAGATCTCTTGTTGGGTCCCGATAGCTCCTCAGAGTTGGATTCAGAGATAGACGACTAGTCCTATTCCCCCACTGAGGTGTATGCTCTAACTTGGCACGGTTATACTGCTCATATCATGCATACGGTGTCTTGCATTGCATAGTTTAGACATCATATACACAATATTCAACACCATGTTCTTAGTTCAGACATCATATGGAATGCCCTCTGTTTAGCATATAAATCACATATGTGAATTAAATAATGCGATCCTGATTACTTAGATAACATGTAGGTGAATTATGCCATGCGATCCTGTTTAGTTATTCATCATATCTTTCAATTATGTTATGCTATGCTATCCAGTTTAGATAGACATCATATATGTGAAATTATGTCATGCTATCCGTTTTAGTTAAACAATATACATGTCATCTATTTCATGCCCTCTTTTTTCCACACTATCTATTGCATCTGTCTCTCATACAATGTCTGTACATTCAACTATGTTTCCTGTTTATCAGCCATTTGAATTGGAGCGGGTGATGCCAGTATCTAGTGGACTAGAAACACGGTCTTCAAATAAAACAATGCTACCTCTTGGTGGAGATAGCACCCCGGTTGTACATGCACAAGAACCAGCCCTACCATACATAACCCAAACTCTCGCAGATTGTACCCCTACTACGATGGACAGAGAACCAGCTTCACCTAATCTAACCCCAACCCCAGCCGATAGTAACCCAGTTCCTGTTGACACAACACCATCTCCACCACAGAGCTCCCAAACAAGAGCAATTAGTAAGGAAGCTCCAGTGCCCAAAGGGCCAGTACTATCACGGCGAACCCCAACTCCACCAGTTAGTATGCCTATTCCTGTGGAGGAAACACAACCAGCTAGTCGTAGTTTAGCATCTATCGCATTTGATGTTGTTAAATCGTATGTGCGTATCTTCCCATCTTGGAAATATTATACTGAAGATGAAGGAAAATGCCAGTTGCAGGTGTTTTTCCAGGAGTTATGTGTAAGTAATGTTATTCATGGCAATTACTTTGCTTCGTCCCATAAATCCTACCTCCATGATGGTTATAATACATCAAATTTTCCCATTTTTCTCTATAGAGAAGGACCGATTTGGAAACTCAGGATGAGGTAACCTGTGCTAATACCTCGGCTATCTTCAAGAATGCTTGGTGGCAGTATCGGAATTACCTAAAGAAAACGTACTTCACCAACAAAGAAACTCATCAAATTCCGTTATGTTCTCCTAAGACACATTTACTGGACGATGATTGGGAACGCCTTGTTCTGTACTGGTCCCGAACCAAGAATGTGGTAAGGTCTATGAGCTCATTTTCTATTTTTAAGTATTATATTCTTGTGTCTTACTGTACTCTGTTCATGTAGAACAAGTGCCTAAACCTGAAGAACAACTGTTCTAATTTAAGATTCCATTTCTACCATAGGACATAGATATATGTTTGTTTGATGCTTTTATTATGTACTAGTACTTGGCAATAGAATACTTGGTAGTTTAATCCTGTCCACCTTACTAATGAACTGGTTCACCGAAATGAGTTTCATATACTAGTACATGCTAAACTTGTTATGTGTGTGCTTGTTTCTTCTTTTAGAATGCTGATAGAATATTGGGGAAGAGTGCCTTATTAAGCAACGATAAAGGAAGTAATGCAGATAAGGTTCAGGATAGTGACACATCCTGTCTCAGTTTAGTGTTGGATTTACTGGCCACTACCGCTTGCACAAGATATTCAAACTCACTGTCTGAATTAGTTCGGTTTATTGAGTCTCAACTACAAGCTGAAAGACATCGATCAGCTATGCTGCGACAAGAAGCGGAAGGACTGCGGAAGTCCCTGGAGCATTCAGATGCATACTTTCTGGTGCAACAGCAAGCGTTGGAGGATTTTAGCGCCAAACAGGACAAAGCTAATCAGCTTGCTAAGCTTATTGCCAGCATGGTAGATACCCAGGATAACGTTTCTTGAGCTCTTTTGAAGTTGTTTCAGTTACGCTCTTGTTTTGCTGCCACATTTATTTGCACTGGTGGCCAATTTTGATGGCCAATGTATATGGTATGCTGCTTTGTTCCCTATATTTGCACTGGTGGCGAACTTTGATGCCCAGTGGATGTAATATGTGTAATAGCCGTGATAGCCTAGCGTTAATTGCTTGCTTATTTATTTCCTTGTTGTTTTGTTTATTTGTTTGCTTGTAGTAATTGCAGTTCTTTTTCCGCGGTTAACTAATGGCTCCAATAACCTATTTTTTAAAACTAGGCCACAATAACCATGGGCTAATATTTACTATAGTGACACTGGGCCTCCTACGGGCCGTAGAAATAGTGGGCCTTCTACGGGCCATAGAAACAGTATGCCTTCTACGGGCCGTAGAAACAATGGGCCTTCTACGGGCCGTATCATCAATGGGCCTTATACGGGCCGTATGATCGATTGGCCAAACATGGGCCAATAACAGGCCGCATTATGGCTGTAAACGGGCTAGAGTTGGAATCGTCTGTTCATGGGCCGACCGTAACGGGCCATCGTTAATAGGCCATATTTTATGACGCTATGAAAACGGCCCAACGTATTAACGGACCACAAATGGGCCAACTATGACCACGGGTTGAATTTGGCCCACAAGCAGAAAATGACAGTAATGGGCCGCAAGTAAACGAATGCTGGAAATGAGCCCAAGAATAAATGGGCTCTGAGAAGGCCGAAAGATAACATGGGCTGGAAACGGCCCAATGGAATAACGGGCCGTTAATGGGTATAAAGTGATACACTGTTCATTACGGGCCAGTTTCACCACGGCCCGTTAATAGGCCAAGCGTTACATAGGGCCTCATATGGGCCGAAAGACGTCATGGGCCATACATGGGCCAGAAGTGAAAACGGGCTGGAATCATATTGGATGGCCCAGATGACGCTACTTGGCCTAATTCGGATAGGGCGTAATGGGCCTTGGGTTAGCGGGCTGTAAATGGGCTATATGCGAACACGCCGTTAACAGGCTTTCCATGGGCCGGCCCACCACCTTTTGACCAAGTCAAACGGGCCGGCCTTTTCACAGGAATGGGCCTCTGTTGGGCCGTGCCACGTGTCGACGTATCATAGGCGCCTATCTGACCCACTGACGAGCTGAAATTTCCCATTGGCCGGGGCTGTTAACGGGTTATCAGATCCAAAAACCGACCTGATAGCTCAACGGCGTTTTGTTACGGTGGATGCCACGTGTCGGTCACCCTTGACGAAAGCACTTCTGTGACGCACGATTTATCATCATGGAAGTGGACACTTCCGTGATGATAATTTTGGTAATGTCATGGAACACTTCTACGACAGCACAGGTATGACTATCTTGATTCTATCATAAATTTGTCATGGATGTACATGCAGGACAAAAAACGCGACCTACTGTGACAAACACGTATCATCACGGAAGTGTATTTTTTTGTAGTGCATATAGTCAAAGCCCCAAACATCAAATGGTTCAACAACAAGTGAATAATTCATAGGCATTTCTTGACGTCTACTAATATTGCCAATTCTTTGACATTCATCGTAAGACAAAACAAACTTACGAGCATCCTTGAAGAGAGTATGCCAATAAAAACCGGATTGCAATACCTTATGTGCAGTTCTATCTCCAGCATGGTGTCCTCCATAACCCTCAGAGTGACACTTGCATAGGATCTGTTCATGTTCATGCTCAGGTACACAATGTCTAATAACACCATCTACTCCTTCTTTATAAAGGTGTGGGTCATCCCAGAAGTAATGTCTTAAATCATAGAAAAACTTTTTCTTTTGTTGGTATGTGAAACTAGGTGGTATAAATTTAGCAACAATATAATTAGCATAATCAACATACCAAGGAGTAGTACAAGAAGCATTTATGACAACTAGTTGTTCATCAGGAAAGCTATCATCAATAGGTAGTGGGTCATCAAGAACATTCTCTAATCGAGACAAGTTGTCTGCAACGGGGTTCTCAGCTCCCTTTCTATCAATAATATGCAAATCAAATTCTTGTAACAAGAGAACCCATCTAATAAGTCTAGGTTTAGCATCTTTCTTTTCCATAAGATATTTAATAGCAGCATGATCAGTGTGAACAGTTACTTTAGAATCAACAATATAAGGTCTGAACTTATCACAAGCAAATACAACTGCTAAAAACTCTTTTTCAGTAGTAGCATAATTTCTTTGAGCACTGTCTAGAGTTTTACTAGCATATTGGATAACATTTAATTTCTTATCAACCCTTTGTCCTAGAACAACACCTACAGCATAATCACTAGCATCACACATAATTTCAAATGGTAACTTCCAACCAGGAGGCTAAACAATAGGTGCAGAAATCAAAGCGTTCTTAAGTATTTCAAATGCTTCTACACAATCATCATCAAAAACAAAAGGAACATCTTTTTGTAAGAGATTAGTCAGAGGTCGAGAAATTTTAGAGAAGTCCTTAATGAACCTCCTATAAAAACCGGCATGACCAAGGAAACTTATTATACCTTTAATGTCCTTAGGACACGCCATCTTTTCAATAGCATCAACCTTATCTTTATCCACTTCAATACCTCTTTCAGAAATTTTATGCCCCAAGACAATACCTTCATTAACCATAAAGTGGCACTTCTCCCAATTCAAGACAAGATTAGTTTCTTCACATCTCTGCAAAACTCGATCAAGGTTGCTTAAGCAATCATCAAAAGAAGTTCCATATACGGAGAAATCATCCATGAAAACCTCAACAATGTTTTCACAAAAGTCAGAGAAAATAGCAGTCATACATCTTTGGAAAGTAGCAGGTGCATTGCATAAACCAAAAGGCATACGTCTATAAGCAAAGGTACCGAAAGGGCAAGTAAAAGTTGTCTTTCCTTGATCCTCTTTTGACACAGGTATTTGAGAGAAACTAGAATAACCATCTAGAAAGCAAAAATGTGTATGTTTGGACAATCTTTCTAGCATTTGATCAATAAAAGGTAAAGGGTAATGATCCTTTTTAGTAGCTTTATTTAATTTGCGTAAATCAATTACCATTCTATAACCTATAACAATTCTTTGTGGGATCAATTCATCTTTATCATTAGGAACAACAGTAATACCTCCCTTCTTAGGGACACAATGGACAGGGCTTACCCACTGAGTATCAGCAACATGATAAATTATACCTGCCTCCAGAATCTTTAGTATTTCTTTTCTTACCACTTCTTCCATTTTAGTATTTAACCATCGTTGGTGATCAACAACTGGTTTCACATATTTCTCCAATTTTATTTTGTGCTGGCATAGAGTGGGACTAATGCCCTTAAGATCATCAAGAGTATATCCAATAGCAGCACAATGCTTCTGCAGGGTTTTCAATAATTTCTTTTCTTCATGGTTTGAAAGGTTAGCACTAATAATAACAGGATATATCTCTTTCTCATCATGATAAGCATATTTAAGAGTATCAGGTAAAGGTTTAAGCTCAAACACGTGATCACCCTTGGGTGGAGGAGGATCCCCTAGAATTTCAACAGGCAAGTTGTGTTTCAAAATAGGTCCTTGTATAAAGAATACTTCATCTATTTCCCTTCTTTCATTCATAAACATATCATTTTCATGGTCTAACAAATATTGTTCTAAAGGATCATTAGGAGGCACGACAATAGAAGCAAGACCATAATTTCATCTTTACTAGGCAATTCTTTATCATGGGGTTGTCTACGAAATTTAGCAAACTTAAACTCATGAGACTTATCCCCCAAACCAATAGTAACTACATCCTTTTTGCAGTCTATCTTAGCATTAACAGTATTCAAGAAGGGTCTAACAAATATAATGGGACAAAAGTCATCTTGTGAGGAACCAAGAACAAGAAAATCAGCAAGATATTTAAATTTCCCACACAAGACTTCAACATCTCTAACAATCCCAACTGGTGAAATAGTGTCTCTATTGGCAAGTGCTACCTCTTGAGCACTGCGTTTGATTTCCTTGAGGACGAAAGGATGATGCAACAAAGTAGCGTAAGTATTTCCCTCAGTTTTTGAGAACCAAGGTATCAATCCAGTAGGAGGCTACGCGCGAGTCCCTCGTACCTGCACAAAACAAATAACTCTTCGCAACCAACGCGATAAGGGGTTGTCAATCCCTTCATGGTCACTTACGAGAGTGCGATCTGATAGATATGATAGAATAATGTTTTTGGTATTTTTGTGATAAAGATGCAAAGTAAAATAAAATCAAAGTAAAAAGCAAAGGAAATAACTGTAACATCCCAAATTTTCAATTTGGGATGTTATACATTAGATCATCACTACATATCATATTTTTATCCGCTTTTGGCCCGATCCAGAAATTCTACGCAACTCAAGGACCCACGGAGAGAGTTGGGGATTTCGTTATTTTCATATTTGAGTTTTCTCAAATTTTGAAAATAGGATCATTTGATTTTATTTATTTTTTCTTCAATTATTTCTATTATACAAATATGAGAGAGGGAATAAAGTGGCTATCCCAAAATAAAGAAATATTGAAGATTTAATAAAAAAATCAAATAAGATTTTATTTTGGAGTTTTTGGCTAGTTTAATTGAATTTAGGAAAAATTGCACGTTTTTCAAAACTGCATTTTAGGGCTAAGAAAACATTCATCTCGTTCTAAATATTTTATTTAGGCAGTGAAAATTTATTTTGGCATTTTTAGAATTTTATTTTATTTTCTAGAATTTCTCTTAGTTTCGGCAGAATTGTTTTTTTTAAAGTACCACGCGCCCGACTGGGCCGAAGGCCCAGCCAAGCCAGGCCAGGCCCGCGCCTGCCGCCGCCTTCCCCGTGGGAGACCGCACCACCGCCGCAGCCGAGTCCGGCCGAGGCACGCCTCCCGAGGCTGACCCCGACCAGGCTTCCCCTTCCCCAAGCCGCGCCACCCCCCCTTTCATAAATACCCCACCGCCGCCACCTCACCCCGCCACCTCGCCCCGCCCTGCTTCCCGCAGCCGCCGCTCGCCACCGCTTGCCGTGCCCCCGGCTGCCGACGCCGCCCACGCCACCCAGCCCCGCCGGAGCCCCGAGCCGCCGGAGTCCGACGAGGTAGCCACGCCGTTCGCCACCGGTTTTTCAAAGAAAAACGATCCGTTTTTTTGAAAACCCTAGGTTTTTTATTTATTTTATTAGATCGGTTTTATCGGTTCTTTTATTTAGCAAGCGTTCGCTTGTTCGTTCGTTTTAACGGACGAGTTCACCGTTTAGTTTCAGATAACGAACGTTCGTTCCTTAATCTGTTCGTCAGTTTTCTCTTTTTCTCGGATTTTCCGCGATTATTTCTAATCCGATTTTCGTTTTAGTTTGAATTTTCGCGCGTTTATCGGAATCAGGCGATTCAAGCGCCTAGAGTTTCGTCTCGAAACCCTCTTTTCCTTTAACCAACTCAAACAAGCTTTTTCTTCTGTAAAATTTGACTTAGGTCCAGATTAGTAATCGAAGCTTATTTTCTTTCACCGTTTGACTTTTGTTGTTTCGTTTGATTTGTTTATTTTTGCAAACCAGAGTTCTTTAGTTGAACTTTATGGTTAGATCTCTTATTTGAGTTTTACTTGTGCATTAGATGAGTACTTATAGTATGCTTGTTTGTTTGTTGCGATAGAGTACCCGGAGTGCGCCGCTTGCTACTTCGAATCTCTAGGTTTCGCGGATCATCAGCAAGGCAAGTAACACTTTGATCATACCTCTTACCACCCAGTTTTATTGCATTAGATCAATCCTCAAACCATTGCATGAATAGGATCTGATTAATATGTGGGTTTTGGGAAGTAGATGAGGTAGTACCTATTTCTTGTTTTATTATAAAACCCTGGGAGTTACTTCTACGTATTCTTATGCCATGCTATGCTTGTAGATGTGGATTGGGTTTGAGTGTATCCATGACAGATGTGAGAATGTCAATTAATGGTTCAACTTAAGGTGGCAACTTTAATACACATCTGGGTGGATTGAGGCACCTGGTTATTCCAGCGATTACCTGTTTTTCTTTATGGACCGCTACCCAGGTTCAAAGGGATCATGAGATTATTCATACTAGAAACTTCCGTGTGCAGCCACAAGCTACAATGGGCTCTAGCATAGTTGATTAAGTCGTGCGAACTCTTACAGGTAGACTAGCAGATGTAGGGGAAAGTAGGTGTAACGGTCTACCCGATCGTAAGGTGCTAGCGCTTCTGAAAGACTATGTCTCGGTCATCCGTTTCTCAAACACCATGTAGTGCGAGAATCCCAACGGAGGTGATCGAGTCTTGTGGGGAGAAGTGCGCAAACCTCTGTAGAGTGTATAAACAAATCATGGTTAGCCGTGTCCCCGGTTATGGACGTCTTGAGTATCTAGTACTTGGAATATCATGTGAATCTCATCATGTGACTTTAATTAATTTTGTTGGGTTTTAATGATGATGTTTAATTGGGATTGAGAGGGTGTCTACGCTCCCAATGTTTAACAACCACCATGATAGTTAAATAAAATTTATTCCTTTACGGTAGGGAAAAACTAGCTTTACGCAAAACTGTAACCATAGAGCTTTCCACCAGCCATATATGCATGTAGTATAGCTTATTTCTGTTCATTACTCTCTATGTGTTTCCTTGCCAGCATATTCCATGTGCTGACCCGTTTTCTGGCTGCAACATTTATGTTGCAGACTTTTCAGACGACGAGTAAGGAGCTTTAGGTCGTGGTTCTATACTCAGTGATGCCGTTGGAGTTGATGGGCTCACTTATGTTCGAAGCCTTCCGCTGTTATCGTTATTAGATGGCCTTAAGCCCTATTATTTGTAATAAGTTCTCTTTTGAGACACTCGATGTAATAAGTGTCTGATTGCTACTCTGTTATAAATCCTTCAAGTACTGTGCGTGTCAGAATTACTGATCCAGGGATGACACTAATGCACAGAGATCGGACCGTTTGAGGCCTGGTCGCTACAATAACTAAGTTTTGGAAGATTAATATGATGAAGATAGACCCGGGGGCCATAGGTTTCACTAGTGGCTTCTCTCAAGAGCATAAGTATTTTAGGATGGGTGAACGAATTACTGTTGAGCAATTGACAGAATTGAGCATAGTTATGAGAATATCTAGGTATGATCATGTGTATAGGCATCACGTCCGAGACAAGTAGACCGACTCGTGCCTGCATCTACTACTATTACTCCACTCATCGACCGCTATCTAGCATGCATCTAGAGTATTAAGTTCATGAAAGCAGAGTAATGCCTTAAGCAAGATGACATGATGTAGAGGGATAAATTCATGCAATATGATAAAAAAACCTATCTTGTTATCCTCGATGGCAACAATACAATATGTGCCTTGCTGCCCCTACTGTCATTGGCAAAGGACCCCGCAAGATTGAACCGAAAGCTAAGCACTTCTGCCATTCCAAGAAAGATCAATCTAGCAGGCCAAACCAAACTGATAATTCGAAGAGACTTGCAAAGATAACCAATCATACATAAAAGAATTCAGAGAAGATTCAAATATTGTTCATAGATAATCTTGATCATAAACCCACAATTCATCGGTCTCAACAAACACACCGCAAAAACAAGATTACATCGAATAGATCTCCACAAGAGAGGGGAAGAACATTGTATTGAGATCGAAAAAGAGAGAAGAAGCCATCTAGCTAATAACTATGGACCCGAAGGTCTGAGGTCAACTACTCACATTTCATCGGAGAGTGTTGAGGATATCACTACTGGGCATAAACCGGCCTATCTGGGCCGGGTTAACTTCTTCAGTAGTTAACTATGTTGAAACCCAAGAAGGCAGATGAGGGCTCAAGGCCCATAGTCGGTTCAAGGCCTGTAGCCGTAAATCGGCGTTGGTATGTAACTTGTATTGTAAGTTAGGAATAAGTAGAGACCAAACCGGACACATCTATGAGCCGATATTGGGAATCTGTGAACCGACGGGTGTCACCCGTGTATATAAGGGGACGACCCGGCGGCGGTTCGTAGAACAGACAACAACTCGAGACATAGGCGAAGCTTGTTTGCTCCCTAGTCATCGAAACCCCATCAATCCCATCACAACTAGACGTAGGCTTTTACCTTCATCGAAGGGGCCGAACTAGTATAAACTCTCTTGCGTCCCTATGTCCGCTTTAACCCCTTCAAGCTAACCCATCGCGATGGCTCCACGACTAAGTCCTTTCTCTAGGACATCTGCCGTGACAAAACCACGATAGTTGGCGCCCACCGTGGGGCTATCGCATGATGGTTTCAAGTTCTTGGAGGGCCGCTTTGAAGGACTCAAGGGCTACGCTGTGGGCCGGATGGCTAAGAGTCGTCGCGGCAAACTCTACATCGATGATGTAGGCAGGGGCTCCGAGACCGGCTCAGTTGAGTACGGGTACCGGTCCCCTTTGGTGGCATACACATTTTCATCGGCAAGATCGGAGAACTGGGCCCTGAGCCAGACATTTGCACCGACCTCGTCGAAACGGCTCAGCATGCGCGATCCGCCCCAGTTAAACCGGCCGTGAAGTGTGCCTTCGTGGGAGTCATCCATGGAGGAAGTTATGAGGATGGATCGGAATCTCGCGGCGAGACCATCGTTTATTCCGGCGACGAGTCAGCAACTGGAGAAACCGAATCTCTATATCAGCTACAAGATGGCCGGATTGGGGGCTGTTCCGATGGCGACAGTATTCCGGACCCCTCTGATCAACCCAACCGAGTTGGAATATTCATGGCCGGCACACAAGCAGCGCTTCATTCTTCGACCACTGCGCCAATAACCTCCGGTTCAGTAGCGGCGATAGCTGCCGGGGCAGGAAGCTCTGCACGCCAGCCGGCTCAAGTTCTGTCAGATCTATTTGATGCATTGGCTGCGCTTATGGCAGAAGCTAATCCGGCGGATCAGGAAGTCCACAACGCGGAGATTGCAAAGGTGAAGGAACAGATCACCCAGGCCAAGGCGGACCTGGCAGCTGAGAATGCCAGGATGACCACAGAGCGGGCCGCTTTAGACGCACAAGCCTACAGGCTCATGTTGGACCAGAACGCGTCGCATGAAGTCATGAGAGGAAGTACCGATCCCGTTTGCCTTCGGTTTTCGAGGCCAGAGACCTTTTCAACACCCCAGGAGCAGGAACCAGTAATCCGCTGGAGGGGAACCGGGCGGAAGCTCCTGGGACCGGTGCGCCGGTTCAGCCCCGTCTGATGGATCTGCCTCGTCAAAACACTGTTATACCTCAGGCTGTTTCAACACCTCCGGGTCACTACTCCAACCCAATGGACAATCTTGTTGCCGCTGCTGCACGGCTGGAGGCCATTCCAATTGAAGGCGACTCACCGCAGGCGATAGAGACGCGATGGGTCAAGGAGCTTCTTAGGACAGCTTTGGACCAACAGGAAGCATACTCATACAGCCGCGACCGGATCCACTCGACCCCTCGCCCAAGCCGGAGCTATAGCAGGCGTATGGATGAACCGGCAGTGTCAAGCAATGAACGACGTGGAGCACCCCGCGGCAACAACCCGGCGGGTGGTGCTGATAACGCTCAGGAGGTGGTGGACCGGGCCCGAGCACGCAGGGAGGCCGAGTTAGCCGCACAGTATCAGGCTCGGCAGCTTACGCCGGTTCGTCCAACTATCTCGGTCGAACCCGGTGTTACTTCTAGTTCTTTGGGGGTGCCTTGCCTTGTCCCCGCTTTACGCAATGTGCGCCTGCCCAAGGATTTCAAGGGCCCGCGCAAGGTACCAAATTACACGGCGGATCAACCCCCAGAGACGTGGGTGGAGAGCTATGAGATGGCCATGGAGATGCTTGATGTGGATGATGCGGCATGTGCGAAGTACTTCACCATGATGCTTGAAGGAACGGCCCGCACTTGGTTAAAAAGCTTACCGGCCAACTCTATCAGTTCATGGGCCCAATTACGAGCCCGGTTTATCAGTAATTTCAAGGATACATGTAAGCAGCCTATGTCGATAGTGGACTTAGCTGCCTGTGTCCAGGAGGAAGGAGAATCAACAACTCATTGGGTGCGCCGGGTCTCACAAGTGTTGCATTCATCAGACCGCATCAACGCTGACACCGCAGTCTTAACCCTAGAAGGCAACTGCCGGTTTGGGCCCCTAAAGCTGAAGTTGGGATGGATGAAGCGCCATTGCACTGACATGGGGACCCTCATGGCTGCTTTGGTAAAGTATGCTGATTCTGATAGTACCAAGGATCCCGAATCTGATGATGACAAGGCAGGGAAGGGAAAGAGGAACAACAACTCCAAAGGTCAGTAGCATCACTTGGCAGGCAATGGTGGCGGAGGCAAGCATAAAGCGGATGGTAACATGGACTTTGTGGCTAATACCAACGCGCAGGACAAGGGCCAGCGACGCAAGGGTAAACCGTCAAATCGCAGTGGGGGACCCAACCCTAACCCGGACCGCCTAAATTATCTACTGAGCCAGCCCTGTCCAAGACATGGGACGAAGGAGGTGCCAGCAAACCACCTTTGGAAGGATTGCTTCATTATGCAGGAGTTCAAGAATTCTAATGCTTTCCGGTATGATCACGGCTCCGGCGGTGGCTCAGGATCCGGGCCGGGTTACGGTGGAGGAAATTCCGGTTCAGGATTTAATGGTAATCCGGGCGGACATAATAATCAAAATAATCAGAACAACCAGGGTGGTTACAACCAGCAGCAGCAACAGTCAGGTTACCAGAGCAACCCAAAGCAGTTGAATAGTGGGCAGTACCATGTCTTCACCACTAGCTTGGACAAGCGAGACCGGAAGGTTCAGAGGCGGGCAGTCAACTCTGTTGAACCGGCCGTGCCCCGTTATTTACGCTGGTCTGAACAGCCAATCATATGGAGCAGAGAGGATCACCCTCCCCAGGTTGATAATCCGGGTCAGTTGGCTCTGGTGGTGGCGCCTCAGGTGGGAGGTTACAAGTTCACCAAAGTGCTCATGGATGGAGGGAGCAGCATTAATATCTTGTACTATGAGACCTTCCGTCGTATGGGACTAACAGATAAAAATCTCAAACCGTCTAATACGGTGTTCCACGGTGTGGTACCTGGCAAGTCAGCATATCCTGTTGGTAAGATAGCTCTGGAAGTGGCCTTTGGAGATGATCATGATTCCAGGTCGGAAACATTGACGTTTGAAGTGGTGAAAATCCAAAGTCCATATCACGCCCTGTTTGGGCGACCGACCTACGCCAAGTTTATGGCACGACCCTGTTATGTGTATTTGCAGCTCAAAATGCCGGGTCACAAGGGGACAATAACGGTTCACAGAAGCCGTAAAATCGCTTTGGAGTGCGAAGAAGGAGATGCGGCCTACGCAGAGTCGGTTTGTGCCACCGAGGAGCTGAAGTATTATAAGGACAATGTTGATCCGGCGGACATGACTCCATTAAAGAAGCCAACTACGGAGCATGATCCGGCCCTGAAGTTCAAATCGGCAGCAGAAACTAAGCTTGTTGACTTCGTACCTGGCGATTCGTCCAAGCAGTTCAGCATCAGTGCCAACTTGGATCCAAAATAGGAAAGCGCGCTCATCGAGTTCATCCGTGAGAATCGGGACATTTTTGCATGGAAACCCTCTGACATGCCAGGTGTACCGAGGCAACTCGCTGAGCACACCCTTAATGTGGATCCTAAATACAAACCGGTGAAACAGTTCCTCCGCCGGTTTAACGAAGAAAGATGCAAGGCGATTGGAGAAGAGGTAGCCAGGCTCTTAGCAGCTGGCTTTATTGTTGAAGTTTTTCACCCTGAGTGGCTTGCCAATCCGGTGCTGGTCCTTAAGAAAAATGGCACCTGGCGCATGTGTGTGGATTATACAGATCTTAATAAGGCTTGTCCAGCAGATCCTTTTGCCCTCCCCCGTATTGATCAAATTATTGATGCTACGGCGGGTTGCGAGCGTTTAAGTTTTTTGGATGCATATTCTGGCTATCATCAGATCAAAATGGCAGTTAAGGACCAGGAGAAGACGGCATTCATAACTCCCTGTGGAGCCTTCTGCTATGTGTCTATGCCCTTTGGGCTCAAGAGTGCCCAGGCAACTTATCAACGATGTGTACAAAATTGTCTTCACAAGCAAATTGGCTGTAATGTACATGCTTACATGGATGATATCGTGGTTAAGTCTAGGGAGAAGGAGACTTTGGTTGACGACTTGAAGGAAACCTTTGATAACCTGAGGACGTACAAGATGCTGCTTAATCCGGCCAAGTGTGTCTTCGGTGTACCGGAAGGCAAGTTATTGGGTTTTCTGGTGTCCAACAGGGGAATTGAGGCTAATCCGGAGAAGATCACAGCCATCACCTCCCTGGCTAAACCAAAATGTATTAATGATGTTCAACGCCTGGCAGGCCGGATTGCCGCATTAAGCCGGTTTATCAGCCGCCTTGGTGAGAAGGCAATCCCTTTGTATCATATGTTGAAGAAGACGAATCAATTGGTCTGGAGTTCCGCTGCTGATGAAGCATTTGAGGACTTAAAGAGGCAATTGGTTAATCCACCTGTGCTCGCCGCTCCCATTGGCAAGGAGCCGTTACTGCTATATGTTGCTACTAACGCTCGTGCGGTTAGCGTAGCTATTGTGGTGGAGCGAAAGGAGGCAGGTAAGGAGCATCCGGTTCAACGTCCGGTCTATTATATCAGCGAGGTACTCATTGAGTCCAAGCAAAGGTATCCGCATTGGCAGAAGCTGGTGTACGGAGTTTTTATGGCAAGCCGGAAGCTTAAGCAATACTTCCAAGGGCACCCAATTACGGTGGTCAGTTCTGCTCCTTTGGGGGATATCATCCAGAACCGGGAAGCGACTGGCCGGATTGCCAAGTGGGCTATAGAGCTTGGGCCGCATGGATTGAAGTATGTGCCTCGGATGGCGGTTAAGTCTCAAGCACTTGTTGATTTCATCAATGATTGGACGGAACTGCAAGCACCTGAAGAAAAGCCGGATCACACATATTGGACCATCCATTTTGACGGATCCAGGCAATTGGAAGGCTCGGGGCTGGAGTCGTATTAACTTCCCCACGAGGTGATAAGTTTTGTTATGTTCTCCGCTTAATGTTCCCTTGTACTAACAATGCAGTTGAGTATGAAGCCTTGCTACATGGTCTCCGGATGGCTAAGGAGATGAATCAAAGTCGAGTTAAGTGCTTCGGTGACTCGGACCTCGTGGCTCAACAAGTATCTGGCACTTGGGATTCCAAGGACCCACTCATGGCAGCGTATCGTCGTGAGGTGGATATTGTTGCAGGTCACTTTAAAGGCTATCAGGTGGACCACGTGGACCGACGGAAGAATGAAGCGGCGGACGCTTTAAGCCGGCTGGGCTCTCAGCGCAAACCGGTCCCGCCCAATGTTTTTCTGGATGTGATGCACAACCCGTCGGTCAAGCTCCCTGGTGAAGCGGATTTGGCTATTCCTGATCCGGAGGCTCAATTGGTGGCAGCTCTTCATGTCATTCCGGATTGGACGCTTCCTTACCTGGCGTACATGAACCGGGGCGAGTTACCAGAGGATGAGACTCTGGCCCCACAGATAATCCAGCGGTCAAAGTCCATGACTATTGTCAATGGCGAGTTGCATCATTGCAGTGTGTCAGGGGCGTTTCAACGTTGTGTGTCTCCTGAAGAAGGCTGTGAAATTTTGCGTGAGATCCACGAAGGAGATTGTGGTCACCACGCCGGTTCAAAATCTTTGGTAGCTAAAGCGTTTCGCCATGGCTTCTATTGGTTAACTGCTCATGCTGATGCGGAGGATCTGGTCAGACGATGTGACGGTTGCCAAAAGTTTTCAAGACATGCTCATGTGCCGGCTCAAGAATTGAGAATGATTCCAATTACTTGGCCATTTGTGACTTGGGGGATGGATATGGTTGGGCCTTTCAAAAGGTCCAAAGATAAGAAGACCCACCTCCTGGTGGCGGTGGACAAGTTTACAAAGTGGGTGGAAGCAGAACCTGTTAGCAAGTGTGATGCGGCCATGGCGGTTCAGTTCATCAAAAAAGTGATTTTCCGGTTTGGCTTTCCACACAGTATCATCACGGATAATGGTACCAATTTGTCCAAGGGTGCCATGAAGGAGTTCTGCGAACGGGAGCACATCCGGCTTGATGTTTCATCAGTGGCACACCCATAGTCCAATGGTCAAGCAGAAAGGGCTAATCAAGTGATCTTGAGAGGCATCAAGCCCCGGCTTATGGTTCCTTTGCAGAGAACGCCGGGTTGTTGGGTAGAAGAGTTACCATCTGTGTTATGGAGCATCAATACTACACCCAACAGATCAACAGGATACATGCCGTTCTTCATGGTCTACGGAGCGGCGACGGTTCTCCCGAGTGATATCCATCATGACTCATCTCATGTGGCAGCTTATGTGGAAGCGGACAACGAGATAGCATGGCAAGACGCTTTGGACCTGTTGGATGAAGAACGTGACATAGCAGCCGCCCGCTTGGCGATTTACCAACAGGATCTTTGTCGTTATCACAGTCGCCGAGTCAGAACCAGAGCCTTTCAAGAAGGAGATTTGGTGCTTCGGCTCATTCAAGACCAGACTGATATGCATAAGCTATCCCCACCTTGGGAGGGACCTTTCGTGGTCAGCAAGAATCTGCACAACGGGTCATACTATCTAATCGATATTCGAGAGCATAAAGACTCACGTACATCAGAGGAAGAGACTAACAGGCCGTGGAACATAGCTCATCTTCGGCCTTACTATACCTGAGCCATTGGCTCTACTTATGTACATATTACGATGATGTATATATTATGATTAAATATAATAAACCAGAACCTCAGCTAAAGCGGGGTATCTGTCCTTTTACATCATGTGTGATTACACGGAGTTGTTCTAAAGCGGCCTCCGGTTTACCCCTTGAGTTAGCTTTTCAAAAGCATCATGTTATATCACTTGGGGGCTTGGTCGTGTCCGAACCAATGCAACACCTCTTGATAGGCGAGAGCCACCAGATCACTTGGGGACTTGGTCACGTCTAAACCAATCACGCCTCTTGATCGGCCTAAGGCCACAAAATCACTTGGGGGCTTGGTCGAACCCGAACCATTGCCACGCCTCTTGATCGGCATAAATGCCACAGTTTCATTTGGGGACCTGGCTGACTTGAACCATAGCTACACCTATCGGGAGCTTGGTCATGTCCGACCATGGTAACGCCATCTGATCGGCTCAAATAAGCCTCTTTTTGCAAATGGTTTTATCATTGCCTTTGCTTCACAATTTTCTTTGATAGATATTTCTTTCTTTTTGTTGCGTTTTTTAAACCGACAAAATTTTAAAACCGGTTCACACTGTCAATTGATGGAACATGGTTCATTTTTAATCCGGAGACTATTTGCCCGGTTTGATTTTTTGTTAACATCCTATTACGGAGTAACACGGTGCTTTATTATAACCTGGCACGGTTTACATGGTAAACCGGCATTATATATATACAGGAGCTGCTATCTCCTCCAATAGTGTGGGTTTATGAAACCTCCGTTTCAAGATTGGCTAAGCCAACTTCATGCCCAACGATGGCAGGTATCATGTATCTCAAAGATCTGATCATATGCTTACATTTCAGATATTTTGATTTCACATATGCAGACATCATACGTACTCCGCCTGACGGTACAACCGCGGTGGCACCTTTAAGATTTTTATATTTGGCAGAAAATACTTTGGAAGTTCATCACCCAAAAGGAAGAACAATTGCAGTGTTACACGAACTATGATGAGAGGCATACTAAAATCAAGAAGTAATCGATTTCTTTCAGCTCTTCAAGCCTTCAGGGCCAGGGTCACCGGACACGCTTTTCTTGCGAGTTGTCCTTGAAATCAACAGTGGGCGCCGGCTTGTTAGTGGATCGGCCGACTTAAAAGTACAGATGATCCGCTGTCTTGCACGCTTAGTGTACTTGTGTGTATCTCGATCAACCGTATAGGACGTGGCTTCTCAAATTTCTTCCGCAACATCTGACCCCAAATGACCACCATCCCGTAAGTGCGTGATCCATTTCTTGTCCTGAGAAATCATCAGCAAAGGCGCTTTATACAAATTCCGGCAAGCTCTTGTGTAAGATGGCGAATCAATTCAGAAAGTCAAATATCCGTTTGCAGGAACAGGGCTTACAAAGATAGCAGCGGTCATGGCATGCACGTGCCGCTTTATGCTGGTCAGTTCATCCACCACCGGTTTTAGTGCAGCCTCGGCGTCTTCTGCTCGTTTGGTTAAAGAGGATTTTTCAGTATCCCAATCCGCCCGCTCCTTCTTGAAATCCTTCTTAAGCTGTTCCATGACGCTTAAGGCGTTGGTCAACTCCTCTTTTGCTTGTGAGGTTCAGTCTGTTGGGACTTCAGATTTTCTTGGAGATCAGCGATTTGGGTCTCTTTTGTCTTCAACTCAGCCTGCATACAGACAGTTATATGATTCAGCAAGCAGTGCAAGAATTGAAGCACCAACCACATAACAAGTTATGCACTTGGCGCTTGGGGGCTAATGCCTATTTGATCTTCATATTTCACTTGATTATAAAGTCCCAAGCTCAATACAAGTATTCAACTTGGCACTTGGGGGCTAATGACTATTTGTTCAAATAAGTTCTGATGCGGCGATATTAATTACTCAAGTCCTGGTTTAACTACACTAAGTTGAACCGGCCCTTGGGGGCTACATCAGCGAATTTCGAGGCATTAAGATTTATATTAGTAAGTCCCGGTTTGAAAGAATATTACAAACCGGTCCTTGGGGGCTAGGCGAGTCAGCAAGAATTGAAGCATACAAGCAGGAAAGAGCATATGGAAGTTACCTCATATTTATCTTTCATCATGTTAACCAGACCGGCTTCATAGTCACGACAGGTATTCAGCCGGTTCAGATAGCCGGAATGGATGTCTTGGGCGTTCAGAGCAGC
Organism: Triticum aestivum; assembly: GCF_018294505.1. Taxonomy (NCBI): domain Eukaryota; kingdom Viridiplantae; phylum Streptophyta; class Magnoliopsida; order Poales; family Poaceae; genus Triticum; species Triticum aestivum. The sequence continues at coordinate 648,205,277 of NC_057797.1, forward strand.
GTAAGTCGCCAGATCAACATTCCACTTGCCCTTGCCAAAGGCAGCAAATTCTTCCTTGGCAATATGTTTAGACAAAGCGACAGGATTGCTTGGCTCTGTATGGCCAATGCCAGTAATAACAACTTGATCATCCTTGGCGTCACCGATTTGCATTGGGGCCGTCAGTTTATCAGTAGACTTGGATGGACTGGTGGATTTCTCAATCCGGATGGGGCTTCTGGGCTGGTCAACAGGACTGGAGGTATCAACATGTCTCTCTTCAGTAATAAAATCATCATCTTGTGGTGGTGGGTCGTTTGGCACATCCTCACGGATGGCCGCTTCAGGGTTGAGTACTCTGTCCGGTTCAGGAATAGCATCTTCTTCAGCCGCTTTATCTAGGCGAGCCTTCTTGCTTGGCTTAGGCTTGGCCCTGAAAGGAGTAACAAAGGTCAGTACAGTATATGCTACAAAGTAATACACCAGAAGCATTATGATAAGTATGGCTTACTCAAGCACCATTTTGAGCGGCGGCAGCTGGATAGCTGATGACTCGCCAGATGATGAATGGGAAGTGACCTGATAATCGGAGTCAGACGGATTAAGAGGTTGATGAAAACAGCCCATTTTAGGACAAGCACTGACAGGCAAATTAGAGACCTCTGAATGGTGTTTCCGAACCAGATTATTCAATAAACCGGCGGAGGTAACTACCTGGCCACTATGCCGGGTCGTGTGGCGAGCTTCGTGCTGTTGGGTCTTCATAAGAAATTTGGGATCCAAGTAAGCAAGAGGATGAGAAAATTTAACCTTCCGGTTTGCCTGACCGATTTTTAGTGAAGGAAAAGGATCTGAATCGGAGGAAAGAATAATTACGTCTACAACATCAGCATGACTGGCTTCGGCATCATCCTGACAAATATCATCATCAATAAGGCGTGTGAGTGAATCAAGTTCTACCTCAAGGTCCGGGTTACCCACATCGTCATCAGCGGCCGGATCAGAGGATGCAGTGGTTCTTTTCCTGTGGGTAGTCTTCTTCACAGCTTTAGTCTTTTGCCGGATTGATCTTTCCGGTTTGTCTGGTTTTTCTGGTTTCTCCTGCGGCAGTTTCTTGCTCCAAAATGGATCATTTCCCTGTTTAAACAGGCATTGATATTAAACAATGACCAGATATATCAATAACAGGTTCAGAAAAAAGAACAATCAAACTCTTCCAGCTGGCGGTTTGTTGGTGGCACAGAAGGGAAGCAGGCCGGTTCGAGCACAGATGTGTTCCGGTTCATTCAGCATTTTATTCACAGCCTCTGTGATTTCTTCGTCGGTAAGCTGGATGTTAGCATGTCGCAATGGGTCATCAACACTGCCAGTATACTCACACATCAAACCGGAGCGCTGACTAAGGGGCAGTATGCTCCATGATATCCAACAGCGAGCGAGATCAACTCCTGTTAAACCATTGGCCATGAAGGCTCTGAGCTTGGACAGTTGAGGAGCGTATTTGCTTCTCTCCTTGGCAGTCAACCTTTGCGGAAAGGGGTGTGTATTGCTAAGCCGCTCCGGACGAAAGCCAGGCAAAGGATTTTCACCAGCAGGGGAGGTGTCTCTGCAATAGAACCATGTTTGATTCCACTCTTTGGGGTGGTTGTGCAGCTTGGCGTGAGGGTATGTGACCTCTTTCCTTTTCTGAATCACCACACCGCCCAATTCCGTATTGGAACCGTCAGAAAACTGAGTACGACGGTTTAGATGGAAATAGTCTCTCAACAACTCCACTATGGGCTCCTCTTGAAAAAACACCTGACAGAGCACTTGGAAGTGACACATGTTTGTAACAGAGTTGGGACCAGTGTCTTGTGAGTGGAGTTGAAAATCGGCTAAAACGTCTCGGTAAAATTTAGAACCGGGCGGCTTAAAGCCCCGGGCTAAGTGTTCTACGAAAACGACGACCTCTCCTTCTTGAGGTGTGGAGGGCATTCTTTGCCAGGAGCTCTCCAATGGATGGTGTTTTTGCTGCCTAAAGCGCCGATCAGGACTAAATTATTCAGTTGAGTCTCTATGACGCGAGAAGGAACCCAGTTGCACTCATATACTTGCTTGGCCATGATGAAATCTACAAGATAGGTAATTCCGATTCAAGAATGCATTTATTAAAGTGCACTGGTATGTGCAATGTTAAACCGGAGACAACTCTATCTAAACCGGAGTTTTATGAAGCAACAACATCTGGCGGTTCAACAAGGGGACTAATGGTATATACCGGTTTGGCAATTTTTCTACAAAGTTAAACCGCCGGATCTAAGCATCGAAATAGTTGAGATTGCGGATAGATAAGTGTACAAAAACAGATTTCACAAGATTTCTCTACGGCGACGGATCTGAAGCAAGTTCAGAAAAGAAGGAAAATATTCAAGGTTCAAAAAAGAACAGTACCGAATCAATGGGCAGAGATACATGTAGATCTATGGTCTTGAGGCATATAAATAAAGGCGGATGCTAAGAACTACCGCTACACAGAGCAAAGGTTCACAGGTTCATCTAGGATCTATCATATGAGTACGAAGCACACGATGAACACTGAAGAACTTGGAAACCCTAGAAGGGATCTACGGAGGAAAAGGTGAAGAACTCACCGGAGCCGAGGAAGAAATAGAAGGTCGCCGTGATGCTCTGGTACAATCAGGGTGATGCAGCGACCAAGGTTGGAGCAGAAGTCGTCGACGGCGGCAGAGCTCCAAATCTGGACGACGCGGGGAAGACGAAGCAGAAGGGCACGAAGGGGAAAAAGAAATGACCCTTCGGTCTTATTTATAAGGCAAGGGGCATGTGTCAGGCGCGAAAATCAAGGAACCGTGGGTCTGGAAATGGAGCTGTCGCCTCGATTGTCGAAGACCTATTAAACAAAAAAGGTATCATGGATAAGTTTCTTTATAACAGGTGACATCACGCCGGTTTACAACGACCAGAGAAGATGACATCACGGCGATTCAACAAACTACAAGAAGGTGTTGAAGATGAAGATTTTTGCTAAGGATTGACATGAACCTGTTCAAATCAATCTGGGGCCTAATGTTGAGGATATCACTATTGGGCGTAAACCGGCCTATCTAGGCCGGGTTAACTTCTTCAGTAGTTAACTATGTTGAAACCCAAGAAGGCAGATGAGGGCTCAAGGCCCATAGTCGGTTCAAGGCCTGTAGCCGTAAACCGGCGTTGGTATGTAACTTGTATTGTAAGTTAGGAATAAATAGAGACCAAACCGGACACATCTATGAGTCGGTATTGGGAATCTATGAACCAACGGGTGTCACCCGTGTATATAAGGGGACGACCCGGCGGCGGTTCAGAGAACAGACAACAACTCGAGACATATGCGAAGCTTGTTTGCTCCCTAGTCATCGAAACCCCATCAATCCCATCACAACTAGACATAGGATTTTACCTTCATCGAAGGGGCCAAACTAGTATAAACTCTCTTGCATCCCTGTGTCTGCTTTAACCCCTTCAAGCTCACCCGTCGCGATGGCTCCACGACTAAGTCCTTTCTCTAGGACATCTGCCGTGACAAAACCACGACAGAGAGGCTATGGTGTTGATGTAGAAGCTCTCCGTGATGGATGCCCCCTCCAGCGGAGCTCCGGAAGAGGCCCTAAGATGGGATCTCATGGATACAAAAAGTTGCGGCGGTGGAATTAGGTTTTTGGCTCCGTTTGATATTTCTTTTCTTCGAAACCCTAAAATAGGCAAAAACAACAATTCTGGGCTGGGCCTCCGGTTAATAGGTTAGTCCCAAAAATAATATAAAAGTGGATAATAAAGCCCAATAATGTCCAAATCGGTAGATAATATAGCATGGAGCAATCAAAAATTATAGATACATTGGAGACGTATCAAGCATTCCCAAGCTTAATTCCTGCTCGTCCTCGAGTAGGTAAATGATAAAAAAGATAATTTTTTATGTGAAGTGCTACTTGGCATGATTTTAATGTAATTCTTCTTAATTGTGGTATGAATATTCAGATCCAAAAGATTCAAGATAAAAGTTTAATATTGACATAAAAATAATAATACTTCAAGCATACTAACAAAGCAATCATGTCTTCTCAAAATAACATGGCCAAAGAAAGTTATCCCTACAAAATCGTATAGTCTAGCTATGCTCTATCTTCACCACACAAAGTATTTAAATCGTGCACAACCCCGATGACAAGCCAAGCAATTGTTTCATACTTTTGACATTCTCAAACTTTTTCAATCTTCACACAATACATGAGCGTGAGCCATGGATATAGCACTATATATGGAATAGAATGGTGGTTGTGGAGAAGACAAAAAATGGAGAAGATAGTCTCACATCAACTAGGCGTATCAACAGGCTATGGAGATGCCCATCAATAGATATCAATGTGAGTGAGTAGGGATTGCCATGCAACGGATGCACTAGAGCTATAAGTGTATGAAAGCTCAACAAAAGAAACTAAGTGGGTGTGCATCCAACTTGCTTGCTCATGAAGACCTAGGGCATTTTGTGGAAGCCCATCATTGGAATATAGAAGCCAAGTTCTATAATGAAAAATTCCCACTAGTATATGAAAGTGACGAAATGAGAGACTCTCTATCATGAATATCATGGTGCTACTTTGAAGCACAAGTGTGGTAACGGATAGTAACATTGTCCCTTCTCTCTTTTTCTCTCATTTTTTTCTATTTGGGCCTTTTCTCTTTTTTATGGCCTCTTTTCTTTCCTTTTTTATTTTTCGTCCGGAGTCTCATCCCGACTTGTGGGGGAATCATAGTCTCCATCATCCTTTCCTCACTGGGACAATGCTCTAATAATGATGATCATCACACTTTTATTTTCTTACAACTCGATACTTAGATCAAAATATGACTCTATATGAATGCCTCCGGCGGTGTACCGAGATATGCAATGAATCAAGAGTGACATGTATGAAAGAATTATGAATGATGGCTTTGCCACAAATACGATGTCAACTACATGATCATGCTAAGCAATATGACAATGATGGAGTGTGTCATGATAAACGGAATGGTGGAAAGTTGCATGGCAATATATCTCGGAATGGCTATGGAAATGCCATAATATGTAGGTATGGTGGCTGTTTTGAGGAGGGTATATGGTGGGTGTATAATACCAGTGAAAGGTGCGCGGTATTAGAGAGGCTAGCAATGGTGGAAGGAAGAAAAGTGCGTATAATCCATGGACTCAACATTAGTCATAAAGAACTCATATACTTATTGCAAAAATCTACAAGTTATCAAAGCAAAGTATTACGCACATGCTCCTAGGAGGATAGATTGGTAGGAAAAGACCATCGCTCGTCCCCGACCACCACTCATAAGGAAGACAATCAAAAAATAAATCATGCTCCAACTTCACCACATAACGGTTCACCATACGTGCATGCTACGGGAATCACAAACTTTAACACAAGTATTTCTGAAATTCACAACTACTCACACTACTAGGGAAAAGCCTAGCAGTAGCGCGGGTGCCCGCGCTACTGATACGACGCCACAACTAACTTGTAGCAGTAGCGCGTGTTGACACACGCTACTGCTATACATGGTTAGCTGTAGCGTGCGTTGCAAACAACGCTACTGCTAATTAGCTGTAGCGGGTCTTATACCCCGCGCTACTGCTATTACTTTCAAAAAAGATCTCGATCCCGTGCGTGATGTCAATGGCAGCAATGGTAAGATGTAGCGATTATTGGCGTCGCTGGAGGCATGAATGGACAGCAGAAGACCAGATCCAGCAGTGGCTGTTGGAGAGGGCCCATTTCTATGGCACAGCCAGGCTGCGGCGTGGGGCTCCTCTTCCCGACCATGCCAGATAGCTCTGGGTCATCCATGGCGACGACCTGTACGGGCATGGACATGGGAGGGTAAGTCAAACCAGAGGGAGAGAGAGAAAAGGAAAACCGAGGGAGAGAGGAAGGTGATGTAGGGAGCAGCGGAGCTAGTCACCGATGGCGAGGTGCTCCGGTATGGTGGCGCGGGGCGGCGGCCTCCTAGACGTCGGTGGAAGACCGACGAGCTCCTAGACGCCGGTGGCGCGAGGCGGCGGCCTCTTTCGGCGCCATGGAGGAGGATGGATGCATGGGCAAGAGGTCCATGTGAGAGCGTATGGAAAGTGAGAGGAGAGAGTGGTGGAAGATAGGAGGGATTTTGGGGAGGAGATGGGGATTCGGCCGAGGATATGGCGACTTCACCTACCTCGTACTTAGTAGTAGCGAGGGGTATAAAACCATGCTACTAGTATCAACTTAGTAGTAGCGCGGGTTTATACCCCTCGCTACTACTATGGCATGTGTCGGGGGGCACGGTAGAGACCGCTTAGTACTAGAGAGGGTTAAAAACCCGTGCTACTACTATGAACTTAGTAGTAGCGAGGGTTAAAAACTCACGCTACTGCTAATTAGCAGTAGCGCTTCTTTTTGTGCCGCGCTGCTAAGATTCTGTGTATAAGGTTTTCCCTAGTAGTGTCAACTAGCACAACTTTAATATCACCATCTTCATATCTCAAAACAATTATCAAGCATCAAACTTCTCATAGCATTCAACACACTCATAAGAAAGTTTTAATATTCTTGAATACCAAGCGTATTAGGATTATTTAAGCAAATTACCATGCTATTTAAGACTGTCAAAATAATCTAAGTGAAGCATGAGAGATCAATAGTTTCTATAAAACAATTCCACCACCGTGCTCTAAAAAATATAAGTGAAGTACTAGAGCAAAAACTATATAACTCAAATGATATAAGCGAAGCACATAGAGTATTCTAACAAATTCCAAATCATGTATGGCTCTATCTAAAGGTGTGTACAGCAAGGATGATTATGGTAAACTAAAAAGAAAAGACTCAAATCATACAAGACCCTCCAAGCAAAACACATATCATGTGGTGAATAAAAATATAGCTCCAAGTAAAGTTACCGATAGAAGTAGACGAAAGAGGGGATGCCTTCCGGGGAATCCCCAAGCTTTGGCTTTTAGGTGTCCTTATATTATCTTGGGGGTTCCATGGGCATCCCCAAGCTTAGGCTCTTTCCACTCCTTGTTCCATAATCCATCAAATCTTTACCCAAAACTTGAAAACTTCACAACACAAAACTTAAAGTAGAAAATCTCGTGAGCTCCATTAGCGAAAGAAAACAAAAGAGCACTTCAAGGTACTGTAATGAACTCATTCTTTATTTATATTGGTGTTAAACCTACTGTATTCCAACTTCTCTATGGTTTATAAACTATTTTACTAGCCATAGATTCATCAAAATAAGCAAACAACTCACAAAAAACAGAATCTGTCAAAACAGAACAGTCTGTAGTAATCTGTAGCTAGCGCAAGATCTGGAACCCCAAAAATTCTAAAATAAATTTCTGGACGTGAGGAATTTATCTATTAATCATCTGCAAAAATAATTAACTAAATATCACTTTCCAAATAAAAATGGCAGTAGTTCTCGTGAGCGCTAAAGTTTCTGTTTTTTTACAGCAAGATAACAAGACTTTCCCCAAGTCTTCCCAACGGTTATACTTGGCACAAACACTAATTAAACAAAAAACACAACCAAAACAGAGGCTAGGTAAACTATCTATTACTAAACAGGAGCAAAAAGCAAGGAATAAAAATAAAATTGGGCTGCCTCCCAACAAGCGCTATCGTTTAACGCCCCTAGCTAGGCATAAAAAGCAAGGATAGATCTAGGTATTGCCATCTTTGGTAGGCAATCCATTAGTGGTTCTCATAATAGATTCATTAGGTAATTTAATTTTATTTATAGGAAAGTGTTCCATGCCTTCCCTTAACAAAAATTGGAATCTAATATTTCCTTCCTTCATATCAATAATTGCACCAATCGTTCTAAGGAAAGGTCTACCAAGAATAATAGGACATGAAGGATTGTAATCTATGTATAGAACAATAAAATCTACGGGCACATAATTCCTATTTGCGACAATAAGAACATCATTGATTCTTCCCATTGGTTTCTTAATAGTGGAATCGGCAAGGTGCAAGTTTAAAGAGAAATCATCAAGATCATGGAAACCTAACAAATCACACAAAGTCTTTGGAATCGTGGAAACACTAGCACCCAAATCACATAAAGCATAGAACTCATGATCTTTAATCTTAATTTTAATAGTTGGTTCCCACTCATCATAAAGTTTTCTAGGATATAAACTTCCAACTCAAGTTTTTCTTCATAAGATTGCATCAAGGCATCAACGATATGTTTAGTAAACACTTTATTTTGACTATAAGCATGAGGAGAGTTTAGCATGCATTGCAACAAGGAAATACAATCAATCAAAGAGCAATTTTCACAATTAAATTCCTTGAAATCCAAAATAGTGGGTTTAGCAACATCTAGGGTTTTAATTTCTTCAATCCCACTTTCATCAAATTTAGCATCAAGATCTAAAAACTCTGAATTTTTGGAACGCCTTCTAGGTAAAGGTGGATCATATTCAGTCCCATCATTATCAATGTTCATATTGCAAAACAAAGATTTAATAGGGGACACATCAATAACTTTGAGATCTTCATCTTTATTTTCATAGGAACTAGAAGAACACACTCTTATAAAGGCATCTTTCTTAGCACGCATCCTAGCGGTTCTTTCTTTGCACTCATCAATGGAAATTCTCATGGCTTTGAGAGACTCATTGATATCATGCTTAGGAGGAATAGATCTAAGCTTTAAAGAATCAACATCAAGAGAAATTCTATCAACGTTCCTAGCCAAATCATCAACTTTAAGCAATTTTTCTTCAATCAAAGCATTGAAATTCTTTTGTGAAGTAATAAATTCTTTAATATTAGATTCAAAATCAGAGGGCATCTTATTATAATTTCCATAAGAATTGTTGTAGGAATTACCATAATTATTAGAGGGATTACTAGGATAAGGCCTAGGATTAAAATTTCCTCTATACGCGTTGTTACCAAAATTGTTCCTACCAACAAAATTCACATCCATAGATTCATTATTGTTATCAATCAAAGTAGAAAAGGGCATATCATTAGGATCAAAAGAAACACTCTTACTAGCAAATAATTTCATAAGTTCATCCATCTTTCCACTCAAAACATTAATTTCTTGTATCGCATGCACCTTTTTATTAGTAGATCTTTCAGTATGCCATTGAGAATAATTAAACATAATATTATCTACGAGTTTAGTAGCTTCTCCTAAAGTGATTTCCATAAAAGTGCCTCCCGCGGCCGAATCTAAAAGATTTCTAGAAGCAAAATTCAATCCAGCATAAATTTTTTGTATAATCATCCACAAATTCAAACCATGGGTAGGGCAATTACGTATCATTAATTTCATCCTCTCCCAAGCTTGTGCAACATGTTCATGATCAAGTTGCTTAAAATTCATAATATCGTTTCTAAGGGAGATGATCTTAGTAGGAGGAAAATACTTAGAGATAAAATCATCTTTGCACTTGTTCCAAGAATCAATACTATTTTAGGCAAAGACGAAAACCAAGCTTTAGCACGATCTCTAAGCAAAAAAGGAAATAGCTTCAACTTAACAATATCGTTGTCCATATCTTTCTTCTTTTGCATATCACACAAATCAATGAAGCTATTTAGATGGGTAGCGACATCTTCACTAGGAAGGCCGGAAAACGGATCTTTCATGACAAGATTCAGCAAAGCGGCATTAATTTCACAAGATTCAGCATCGGTAAGAGGAGCAATCAGAGTGCTAATGAAATCATTGTTGTTGGTATTGGTAAAGTCACACAATTTAGTGTTATCTTGAGCCACCGTGACAAGCAAGCAATCCAACACACAAGCAAACAAAAAGCAAGCGGGCAAAAAGAGGCAAATAGAGAAAGAGAGGGAGGATAGAGAGATAGGGTGAATAAAACGGCAAAGGGTGAAGTGGGGGAGAGGAAAATGAGAGGCAAATGGCAAATAAAGTAATGCGGGAGATAAGGGTTGTGATGGGTACTTGGTATGTTGACTTTTGCATAGACTACCCGGCAATGATGCCATATATCTTCTTGCTACCTCTTGAGCACTGCGTTGGATTTCCTTGAAGAGGAAAGGATGACGCAGCAAAGTAGTGTAAGTATTTCCCTCAGTTTTTGAGAACCAAGGTATCAATCCAGTAGGAGGCTACGCGCGAGTCCCTCGTACCTGCACAAAACAAATAACTCCTCGCAACCAACGCGATAAGGGGTTGTCAATCCCTTCACGGTCACTTACGAGAGTGAGATGTGATAGAATAATATTTTTGGTATTTTTGTGATAAAGATGCAAAGTAAAATAAAATAAAAGTAAAAGGCGAAGGAAATAACTAAGTATTGGAAGATTAATATGATGAAGATAGACCTGGGGGCCATAGGTTTCACTAGTGGCTTCTCTCAAGAGCATAAGTATTTTACGGTGGGTGAACGAATTACTGTTGAGCAATTGACAGAATTGAGAATAGTTATGAGAATATCTAGGTATGATCATGTGTATAGGAATCACGTCCGAGACAAGTAGACCGACTCCTGCCTGCATCTACTACTATTACTCCACTCATCGACCGCTATCCAGCATGCATCTAGAGTATTAAGTTCATGAAAATAGGGTAACACCTTAAGCAAGATGACATTATGTAGAGGGATAAATTCATGCAATATGATAAAACCCCATCTTGTTATCCTCGATGGCAACAATACAATATGTGCCTTGATGCCCCTACTGTCCCTGGGAAAGGACACAGCAAGATTGAACCCAAAGCTAAGCACTTCTCCCATTGCAAGAAAGATCAATCTAGTAGGCCAAACCAAACTGATAATTTGAAGAGACTTACAAAGATAACCAATCATACATAAAAGAATCGAGAGAAGATTCAAATATTGTTCATAGATAATCTTGATCATAAACCCACAATTCATCGGCCTCAACAAACACACTGCAAAAAGAAGATTACATCGAATAGATCTCCACAAGAGAGGGGCAGAACATTGTATTGAGATCCAAAAAGAGAGAATAAGCCATCTAGCTAATAACTATGGACCCGAAGGTCTGAGGTAAACTACTCACACTTCATCGGAAAGGCTATGGTGTTGATGTAGAAGCCCTCCGTGATGGATGCCCCCTCCAGCGGAGCTCCGGAACAGGCCCCAAGATGGGATCTCGTGGATGCAAAAAGTTGCGGCGGTGGAATTAGGTTTTTGGCTCCGTTTGATATTCCTTTTCTTTGAAACCCTAAAATAGGCAAAAACAACAATTCTGGGCTGGGCCTCCGGTTAATAGGTTAGTCCCAAAAATAATATAAAAGTGGATAATAAAGCCCAATAATGTCCAAAACAGTAAATAATATAGCATGGAGCAATCAAAATTTATAGATACGTTGGAGACGTATCAACAAGCTTAATAGTAACATCAATTTCCTCCATCTCAGCAGGTGCAATATCATGCATAATTTCTTTATATAAGGAATGAGGTATTTCCCTTTCACTAGCACCCATATCACATAAGCCATGATATCAATGATCTCCTATTTTAACAGAAATAACAGGCATGCCTATAACATGTCTATGTTTATTTTTAGTATCAGGCCTCGCAATTCTAGCAGCTTCATCATAGAAATAAATAACATGCCCATCAATATTATCGGCCAAGAGATCTTTAACCATATCAATACTAGCTTCAACTTTAATTTGCTCAGAGGGAGTAGGTGTAATCAACACTACTAGCAATCCACAGGTACCAATCTGAGGCTTTGGGACAAAGATTGGATACAAGAGACGAGCTAGGGTTTGAGATGAGATGGTGCTGGTGAAGATGTTGATGGAGATTGACCCCCTCCCAATGAGAGGATCGCTGGTGACGATGGTGATGATTTCCCCCTTCTGGAGGGAAGTTTCCCCGACAGAACAGCTTCGCCAGAGCCCTAGATTGGTTCCGCCAAGGTTCCGCCTCATGGAGGTGGAGTTTTGTGCCGTGAGCTAGCTTATGATTTTTTCCTGGACGAAAAACCTCATATAGAAAAACATGGGCATCAGAGGTCTTCCAGGGGGCCCACGAGGCAGGGGGCGCCCCTCAGAGGATTACTTTCCATAGTAACAAGTGACAGTAAATTTCAGCACACTTCACTCACGGGCAGCGGCGCCAGAAAAGAGTCTTGATGACCCACAAGTATAGGGGATCTATCATAGTCCTTTCGATAAGTAAGAGTGTCGAACCCAACGAGGAGCAGAAGGAAATGATAAGCAAGGTATTCTATGCAAGCACTGAAACTATAGGTAACATATAGTTTTGTGATAAGATAATTTGTAACGAGAAACAAGTAACAAAAGTAAATAAAGTGCGGCAAGGTGGCCCAATCCTTTTTGTAGCAAAGTACAAGCCTGGACAAATTCTTATATAGAGAAAAGCGCTCCCGAGGACACATGGGAATATCATCAAGCTAGTTTTCATCACGATCATATGATTCACATTCGGTACTTTGATAATTAGGTATGTGGGTGGACCGGTGCTTGGGTACTGCCCTTACTTGGACAAGCATACCACTTATGATTAACCTCTATTGCATGCATCCGCAACTACAACAAAAGTAAGGTAAACCTAACCATAGCATGAAACATATGGATCCAAATCAGCCCCTTACGAAGCAATGCATAAACTAGGGTTTAAGCTTCTGTCACTCTAGCAACCCATCATCTACTTATTACTTCCCAATGCCTTCCTCTAGGCCCAAATAATAGTGAAGTGTCATGTAGTCGAGGTTCACATAACACCACTATAGGAAAGACAGCATACATCTCATCAAAATATCGAACGAATACCAAATTCACATGACTACTAATAGCAAGACTTCTCCCATGTCCTCAGGAACAAACGTAACTACTCACAAAGCATATTCATGTTCATAATTGGAGGGGTATTAATATGCATATAGGATCTGAACATATGATCTTCCACCAAATAAACCAACTAGAATCAACTACAAGGAGTAATCAACACTACTAGCAACCCACAGGCACCAATCCCGGACTTAGAGACAAGAATTGGATACAAGAGATGAACTAGGGTTCGAGAGGAGATGGTGCTGGTGAAGAAGTTGATGGAGATTGCCCTCTCTCGATGAGAGGAGTGCTGGTGATGACGATGCGATGATTTCCCCCTCCCGGAGGGAAGTTTCCCCGGCAGGACAGCTCCGCCGAAGCCCTAGATTGGTTCTGCCAAGGTTCTGCCTCGTGGCGAAGGAGTCTCGTCCTGAAAGTTGGCTTATGATTTTTTTCCTCATCGAAGGACTCCATATAGCAGAAGATGGGCATCAAGGGCCACCAGGGGTCCCACGAGGCAGGGGGCGCGCCCGGGGGGGTAGGGCGCCCCCCACACTCGTGGGCAGGGTGTGGCCCCCCTCCGGAACTTCTTGCGATTAGTATTTTTTTTTATATTCTGAAAATGACTTCCGTGAAGTTTCAGGACTTTTGGAGCTATGCAGAATAGGTCTCTAATATTTGCTCCTTTTCCAGCCAGAATCCCAGTTGCCAGCATTCTCCCTCTTTATGTAAACCTTGTAAAATAAGAGAGAATAGGCATAAGTACTATGACATAATGTGTAATAACAGCCCATAATGCAATAAATATCGATATAAAGGCATGATGCAAAATGGACGTATCAATGTGCATTACCGAGGGGGCCCGGAGATACATCTTCGATACACGGAGTGACAAATCCTAGTCTCAATCTATGCCAACTCAACAAACACCATCGGAGACACCTATAGAGCATCTTTATAGTCACCCAGTTACGTTGTGACGTTTGATAGCACACTAAGTGTTCCTTCGGTATTCGGGAGTTGCATGATCTCATAGTCATAGGAACATATGTATAAGTTATGGAGAAAGCAATAGCAGTAAACTAAACAATCAAAGTGCTAAGCTAACGGATGGGTCAAGTCAATCACATCATTCTCTAATGATGTGATCCCATTCATCAAATGACAACTCTTTCTCCATGGCTAGGAAACTTAACCATCTTTGTTTAACGAGCTAGTCAAGTAGAGGCATATTAGTGACACTCTGTTTGTCTATGTACTCACACATGTACTAAGTTTCCGGTTAATACAATTCTAGCATGAATAATAAAAATTTATCATGATATAAGGAAATATAAATAAAAACTTTATTATTTCCTCTAGGGAATATTTCCTTCAGTCTCCCACTTGCACTACAGTCAATAATCTAGATTACATTGTAATGATTCTAACACCCATGGAGTCTTGGTGTTGATCATGTTTTGCTCGTGAGAGAGGCTTAGTGAACGGGTCTGCATCATTCATATTCGTATGTATCTTGCAAATCTCTATGTCTCCCTCCCTGACTTGATCACGGATGGAATTGAAGCGTCTTTTGATGTGCTTGGTTCTCTTGTGAAATCTGGATTCCTAGCAATTGCACGAGTTTTGTCACAAAAGATTTTCATTGGACCCGATGCACTAGGTATGACACCTATATCGGATATGAACTCCTTCATCCAGACTCCTCCATTTGCTGCTTCCGAAGCAGCTATGTACTCCACTTCACACGTAGATCCCGCCACGACGCTCTGCTTGGAACTCCACCAACTGACAGCTCCACCATTCAATAAAAATACGTATCCGGTTTGTGACTTAGAGTCATCCGGATCAGTGTCAAAGCTTGCATCGATGTAACCGTTTACAATGATCTCTTTGTCACCTCCATAAACGAGAAACATATCATTAGTCCTTTTCAGGTATTTCAGGATATTCTTGACCGCTGTCCAGTGATCCACTCCTGGATTACTTTGGTACCTCCTTGCTAAACTAATAGCAAGGCACACATCCGGTTTGGTACACAGCATTGCATACAAGATAGAACCTATGGCTGAAGCATAGGGAATGACTTCCATTTTCTCTCTATCTTCTAAAGTGGTCGGGCATTGAGTCTGACTCAACTTCACACCTTGTAACACAGGCAAGAACCCTTTCTTTGCTTGATCCATTTTGAACTTCTTCGAAACTTTATCAAGGTATGTGCTTTGTGAAAGTCCAATTAAGCGTCTTGATCTATCTCTACAGATCTTGATGCCCAATATATAAGCATCTTCACTGAGGTCTTTCATTGAAAAATTCTTATTCAAGTATCCTTTAATGCTATTCAGAAATTCAATATCATTTCCCATCAGCAATATGTCATCCACATATAATATCAGAAATGCTACAGAGCTCCCACTCACTTTATTATAAATACAGGCTTCTCCAAAAGTCTGTATAAAACGATATGCTTTGATCATACTATCAAAGTGTATATTCCAACTTTGAGATGCTTGCGCCAGTCCATAAATGGACCGCTGGAGCTTGCACACTCTGTTAGCAGCTTTTGGATCAACAAAACCTTCTGGTTGCATCATATACAACTCTTCTTTAAGATATCCATTAAGGAATGCAGTTTTGACATCCATTTGCCAAATTTCATAATCATAAAATGCGGCACTTGCTAACATGATTCGAATGGACTTAAGCATCGCTACGGGTGAGAAGGTCTCATCATAGTCGACTGCTTGAACTTGTCGAAAACCTTTCGCAACAAGTCGAGCTTTGTAGACAGTAATATTACCGTCAGCGTCAGTCTTCTTCTTGAAGATCCATTTATTCTCTATGGCTTGCCGATCATCGGGCAAGTCAACCAAAGTCCACACTTTGTTCTCATACATGGATCCCATTTCAGATTTCATGGCCTCAAGCCATTATGCAGAATCTGGGCTCATCATCGCTTCCTCATAGTTCGTAGGTTCATCATGGTCAAGTAACATGACCTCCATAACAGGATTACCGTACCACTCTGGTGCAGGTCTTACTCTGGTTGACCTATGAGGTTCGGTAGTAACTTGATCAGAAGTTTCATGATCATCATCATTAGCTTCCTCACTTACTGGTGTAGGAATCACTGGAACTGATTTCTGTGATGAACTACTTTCCAATAAGGGAGCTAGTACAGTTACGTCATCAAGTTCTACTTTGCTCCCACTCACTTCTTTCGAGAGAAACTCCTTCTCTAGAAATGATCCATTCTTAGCAACGAATATCTTACCTTCGGATCTGTGATACAAGGTGTAGCCAATAGTCTCCTTTGGGTATCCTATGAAGACACATTTCTCTGATTTGGGTTCGAGCTTATTAGGTTGAAGCTTTTTCACATAAGCATCGCAGCCCCAAACTTTAAGAAACGACAACTTGGGTTTCTTGCCAAACCATAGTTCATAAGGTGTCGTCTCAATGGATTTCAATGGTGCCTATTTAGCGTGAATGCAGCCGTCTCTAAAGCATAACCCCAAAACGATAGCGGTAAATCAATAAGCGACATCATAGATTGCACCATATCTAATAAAGTGCGGTTACGACGTTCGGACTCACCATTACGCCGTGGTGTTCCAGGTGGCGTGAGTTGTGAAACTATTCCGCTTTGTTTCAAATGAAGACCAAACTCATAACTCAAATATTCACCTCCACGATCAGATTGTAGAAACTTAATTTTCTTGTTACGATGATTTTCCACTTCACTCTGAAATTCTTTGAACTTTTGAAATGTTTCAGACTTATGTTTCATCATGTAGATATACCCATATCTGCTCAAATCATCTGTGAAGGTAAGAAAATAACGATACTCGCCACGAGCATCAACACTCATCGGACCGCATACATCTGTATATATTATTTCCAATAAGTCTATTGCTCGTTCCATTGTTCCGGAGAACGGAGTCTTAGTCATCTTGCCCATGAGGCATGGTTCACAAGCATCAAGTGATTCCAAAAGTCCATCAGCATGGAGTTTCTTCATGCGCTTTACACCAATATGACCTAAACGGCAGTGCCACAAATAAGTTTCACTATCGTTGTTAAACTTATATCTTTTGGCTTCAATACTATGAATATGTGTATCACTACTATCAAGATTTAGGAAAAATAGACCACTCATCAAGGGTGCCTGACCATAAAAGATATTATTACTCATATAAATAGAACAACCATTATTCTCTAATTTAAATGAATAACCGTCTTGCATCAAACAAGATCCAAATATAATGTTCATGGTCAACGCTGGCACCAAATAACAATTATTTAGGTCTAAAACTAATCTCGAAGGTAGATGCAGAGGTAGCGTGCCGACGGCGATCACATCGACTTTGGAACCATTTCCCATGCGCATCGTCACCTTGTCCTTAGCCAATCTCCGCTTAACCCGCAGCCCCTATTTCGAGTTGAAAATATTAGCAACAAAACCAGTATCAAATACCCAGGCGCTACTGCGAGCATTAGTAGGGTACACATCAATAACATGTATATCACATATACCTTTCACTTTGCCATCCTTCTTCTCCGCCAAATACTTGGGGCAGTTCCGCTTCCAGTGACCAGTCCCTTTGCAGTAGAAGCACTCAGTCTCAGGCTTAGGTCCAGACTTGGGCTTCTTCACTTGAGCAGCAACTTGCTTGCCATTCTTCTTGAAGTTCCCCTTCTGCCCTTTACCCTTTTTCTCGAAACTGGTGGTCTTCTTGACCATCAACACTTGATGCCCCTTCTTGATTTCTACCTCCGCAGCCTTTAGCATTGCGAAGAGGTCGGGAATTGTCTTATCCATCCATTGCATATTATAGTTCATCATGAAGCTCTTGTAGCTTGGTGGCAGTGATTGAAGAACTTTCAATTACACTATCATCAGGAGGATTAACTCCCAGCAGAGTCAAGTGGTTGTGGTACCCACACATTCTGAGTATATGTTCACTCATGGAACTATTCTCCTCTATTTTGTAGATGTATAACTTATTGGAGACTTCATATCTCTCAATCCAGGCATTTGCTTAAAATATTAACTTCAACTCCTGGAACATCTCATATCCTCCATGACGTTCAAAACTTCGTTGAAGTCCTGGTTCTAAGCCGTAAAGCTTGGCACACTGAACTATCGAGTAGTCATCAGCTTTGCTCTGCTAGATGTTCATAACATCTGGTGTTGCTCCTGCAGCGGGTTTGTCAAGTTGCGGTGCTTCCTGGACGTAATTCTTCTGTGCAGCAATGGGGATAATCCTCAAGTTACGGACCCAGTACATGTAATTCCTACCATCATCTTTCAACTTAGCTTTCTCTAGGAACGTATTAAAATTCAATGGAACAACAACATGGGCCATCTATCTACAACAACATAGACATGCAAAATACTACCAGGTACTAAGTTCATGATAAATTAAAGTTCAATTAATCATATTACTTAAGAACTCTCACTTAGATAGACATCCCTCTAATCATCTAAGTGATCACGTGATCCATATAAACCAAACCATGCCCGATCATCACGTGAGATGGAGTAGTTTTCAATGATGAACATCATTTTGTTGATCATATATAATATATGATTCACGCTCGACCTTTCGGTCTCAGTGTTCCAAGGCCATATCTGCATATGCTAGGCTCGTCATGTTTAACCTGAGTATTCCGCGTGTGCAAAACTGGCTTGCACCCATTGTATGTGAACATAGAGCTTATCACACCCGATCATCACGAAGTGTCTCGGCACGATGAACTATAGCAACAGTGCATACTCAGGGAGAACACTTATACCTTGAAATTTGAGTGAGAGATCTTCTTATAATGCTATTTCCGAACTAAGCAAAATAAGCTGCATAAAGGATAAACATCACATGCAATCAATATAAGTGATATGATATGGCCATCATCATCTTGTGCATTTGATCTCCATCTCCAAAGCACCGTCATGATCACCATCTTCATCGTCTCGACACCTTGATCTCCATCGAAGCATCGTTGTCGTCTCGCCAACTATTGCTTCTACGACTATCGCTACCGCTTAGTGATAAAGTAAAGCAATTACATGGTGATTGCATTTCATACAATAAAGCGACAACCATATGGCTCCTGCCAGTTGCCGATAACTCTGTTACAAAACATGATCATCTCATACAATAAAATTTAGCATCATGTCTTGACCATATCACATCATAACATGCCCTGCAAAAACAAGTTAGATGTCCTCTACTTTGTTATTGCAAGTTTTACGTGGCTGCTATGGGCTGAGCAAGAACCGTTCTTACCTACGCATCAAAAACCACAACGCGGTATAGTGATTGCTTTTTGATCTTCAGAAAGAACCCTGTTCATTGAATCCGATTCAACTAAAGTCGGAGAAACTGACACCCACTAGCTACCTATGTGTGAAGCACGTCGGTAGAACCAGTCTCACATAAGCGTATGCGTAATGTCGGTCCGAGCCGCTTCATCCAACAATACCGTTGAATCAAGAATCAACTAGTGACGACAAGGAATATGTATATACCCATGCCCACAACTCCTTTGTGCTCTACTTGTGCATATAACATCTACGCATAGACCTGGCTCGGATGCCACTATAGGGGAACGTCAAAAAAATCCTACGCACACGCAAGATCCATCTAGGTGATACATAGCAATGAGGGGGAAGAGTGTTGTCCACATACCCTTGTAGACCGAAAGCGGAAGCATTATGACAACTCGGTTGATGTAGTCGTACGTCCTCATGATCCAAACGATCGTAGCACCGAAGATACGGCACCTCCGTGATCTGCACACGTTCACCTCAGTGACGCCTCACTAACTCTAGATCCAGCCGAGTTCAAGGGAGAGTTTCGTCAGCACGACGACGTGATGACGGTGATGACGAAGTTACGGACGCAGGGCTTTGCCTAAGCTCTACAAGGATATGACCGAGGTGGAAATATGTGGAGGGGTGCACCGCACACGGCTAAAACAATCAACTTGTGTGTCTATGGGGTGCCCCCTCCCTCGTATATAAAGGAGTGGAGGAGGGGGAGGGCCGCCCTCTATGGCGCGCCCCAGGGGGGAGTCCTACTCCCGGTGGGAGTAGGTTTCCCCCTTTCCCTTGTTGGAGTAGGAGAGAAGGAAAGGGGGCCGTCTCCTCCTCTCTTCCCACTAAGGCCCATTAAGGCCCACACACCCCCCTGGTACTCCGGTAAATGCCCGAACTCACCCGGAACCATTCCGATGTCCAAACATAGCCTTCCAATATATTGATCATTATGTCTCGACCATTTCGAGACTCCTCTTCATGTCTGTGATAATATCCGGGACTCCGAACTAGCTTCGGTACATCAAAACACATAAACTCACAATCCCATCATCACCGAACGTTAAGCGTGCGGACGCTACGGGTTCGAGAACTATGTAGACATGACCGAGACTCATCTCCGGTCAATAACCAATAGAGGAACCTAGATGCTCATATTAGTTCCTACATATTCTACGAAGATCTTTATCGTTCAAATCGCATAACAACATACGTTGTTCCCTTTGTCATCAGTATGTTACTTGCCCAAGATTCGATCGTCGGTGTGTCAATACCTAGTTCAATATCGTTACCGGCAAGTCTCTTTACGCGTTCTATAATGCTACATCCCGTAACTAACTCATTAGTAACATTGCATGCAAGGCTTATAGTGATGTGCATTACCGAGAGGGCCCAGAGATACCTCTCCGATACACGGAGTGACAAATCCTAATCTCGATCTATGCCAACACAATAAACACCATCAAAGACACCTGTAGAGCATCTTTACAGTCACCTAGTTACGTTGTGACGTTTGATAGCACACTAAGTGTTCCTCCGGTATTCGGGAGTTGCATGATCTCATAGTCATAGGAACATGTATAAGTTATGGAGAAAGCAATAGTAGTAAACTAAACGATCAAAGTGCTAAGCTAACAGATGGGTCAAGTCAATCACATCATTCTCTAATGATGTG
The DNA here is from genome assembly GCF_018294505.1 of Triticum aestivum. Taxonomy (NCBI): domain Eukaryota; kingdom Viridiplantae; phylum Streptophyta; class Magnoliopsida; order Poales; family Poaceae; genus Triticum; species Triticum aestivum. The sequence continues at coordinate 648,226,082 of NC_057797.1, forward strand.
ATCCCGTCCATCTAATGACAACTCTTTGTCCATGGCTAGGAAACTTAACCATCTTTGATTAACGAGCTAGTCAAGTAGAGGCATACTAGTGACACTCCGTTTGTCTATGTATTGACACATGTACTAAGTTTCCAGTTAATACAACTCTAGCATGCACAATAAACATTTATCAGGATATAAGGAAATATAAATAACAACATTATTATTATTGCCTCTAGGGTATATTTCCTTCAATCAAGCATATGTGCAGCCATTGGACAGCTTGCTTGGAGCAAGTATGCAATGCACCTCCAAGTGGAACTGTGGAATCCGACTATGTGAGTTTGTTTTGCCTTTGTGCAAGTTGTGCATCATCATATTTGCATCATATGAAATGATTGCATCATTTCACTTTGTTCACATTGTGTAGGACAAGATTGCCCAAAATAGATACAAAGACATGGAAGCTTTGGAAGGTAAATTCTTCAAACTAGAGCATTGTTGGGACTTGCTCCAAAAGTGCGAGAAGTAGAAGTTGATCGACAAAGAATCCCCACCGAAGAGAGGCTCACTTACAAACATGGATGAAGATGAGGATGATGATGGCCCAAGAAATTTGAACAAGCCTGATGGCGACAAGAAGACTAAGGAGAAGATGAAGAGAGAGCAAGAAGCACCGAACTTGAGGGAGAAGATTGATGCCATGGTGCAATCAAACAAGTTGATGTTGTCGATCAAGAAAGAGTTGGCCAAGAAGAAGGCAAAGGATAAGTAAGAAAAGTGGCAATTTCTCAAGGAAGAGGGGCTGCGCAAAGCGGCCATTAAGGAGAGAAGAGCACGCGCCACTAAAAAAAAGCCATGTCCAAGTTGCTCGCCGATGAGAACAAGATCATGTCAATGAACCGCAATGACATGGACGACCTCACCAAAACTTGGCATGATATGGCAAGGAGAGAGATCTTGAAGAGGAGAATGATTGCGGCGGCTGGTGTGTGTTACAGTTCCAGATATGTTTTCTCTGCTCCATATCGTGGCAACGTCTATGATTTCGGTGCGGGAGTTGGAACAAGCGCCGGAGGTGGATTCGGTGGTGGTGATGAACTTCAAGATGGATTCGATGGCACGGAGTGAACATTGACCAAGATGATGCCGGACGTGGGCGTCAGTTTTGCAATTCCCTCTTTTGCGTTTGTCCTACTAAACTTGGCTTTTGTTTGCGCGTAAACTGTGTTATGTTGTTTTGACTTTGAACATATTTGTGGGAACCTATGTCAAATGCGAGAATTGGGCGTTTTCTGTTTGTGGGTCGACGCGGCGGTGTCCGAGCAGACCCCGCAAAAGCCGACCTGTAAAAAAGTATATTCCATGAATATCGTTTTATACGGGTCCATTTGGGGGGTCTGCATCTGCGGCCGTCCGAGCCATCCCGCAAAGACCGTTTTCACGAACCGCAAACGCGTTTTGCGGGCCGACCGGATGCGTGGTCTGCTAGAGTTGCTCTAAATCAGATCTGAAAAATCTTAAGAGTCTTTGCTCTAAAATGATGGAGGTTTTCACATTTTAAGGTTCCATAATTTCAACTTGTTAGGTTGAATAATCCCATGGAACTAGTGTGGTCTCTTAATTTTAGTGATGTCCTCAGATTGACCATGCATGGTTTGCCCATGGTTAACATCAAAGCATTCTTGAGTTATGCACCAACAATCCATACACTAGCTAGTGTAACTCAAGGTAATGTTCCAACGATAATAGTTGCCTTATACAATTCATGTTTGGCTATTAATTGTTTTTACCTTGATTGTATCGTAAAATGTGGTGCATATATTTTCATATTTTACAAAAAAAACTCTATTTTGAAAGCATGAAGTATTGTGCTTGGTTTGGGTTAAACTCTAAACTATGAAATTGTCATATTAAACACTCCACTACTTGTACTTTCTAAAACTGTTTACAACATGCATAAAGTGGGTTTTAAGAGCGAGAATGTATTTATGTCATTATGTTAAAATTATAGACATAGGGAAAGTTGACCCATTTTCACGTATTGTTTGTACCTTTTCTCGTGCCCTTTTCTGGCTTACACTTCCGTACCCTTTTCCTTCATATATGTTTTGCTCATACTATATGTGCAAGGCGACAAGCAAACAGAGAAGAATCAGATCTGAAATATCTTAGAGTGCTTCATGCATATTGTGCTTGGTTTCCTCCTGCCCTGCGGACCCAACTACGTCCTTCTCTAGATTATGCTTTCGTACCTTTTTTCATGATATATGTTTTCATGTCCCAAACTTCTAAACTTTGTCATACTCGCGGCATGTTTCACTTGTTTACGCATGCACGATTGGGTTCTCCTAGTGCTACGACCACAAAAGGTGCAATTGTTACTTGATGGGTTCCATTAAGAGCCCGGAAAAGGATTGGTCGCTCTCGAAGGACCATCTAAACAAACGTATCTTCGATTGGAGTCTTACCGAAGGGCAAATGGTCGACAAGAACTACAAAGGAAATGGAAGGAAAAAAGTCCGATTCAAATTGCACAATATATTTTGTAGGCAACAAAGGACTTCGACTATGATGTGTGGCTTTGTGGCACCCCGACTCAGAGAGACCGGAACGCCCCGTATTCCAGCCTAGAGATCGAGGTGAAGTCTTCTGGAATACGACACTGCTTGGCATAGAACAAATCAATTCCTATTACAAAGGATAATAATACAAGGGTCTGATGTTACAAAGGATCACATCAGCACGACGACACTACACCTGTGATACTACCCTTTCTCTATGCTAGCAGGGGAATGACTTATACCAGCGGAAATCTTCTAGCAGCGGAACAACGACGAAGGCGGTGAACTAAAGGAAATATGCCCTAGAGGCAATAATGAAGTCGTTATTTTATATTTCCTTATATCATGATAAATGTTCATTATTCATGCTAGAATTGTATTAACCGGAAACTTGATACATGTGTGGACAGATAGACAATACATAGTGTCCCTAGTTTGCCTCTACTAGACTAGCTCATTAATCAAAGAAGGTTAAGTTTCTTAACCATAGACATGTGTTTTCATTTGATGAACGGGATCACATCATTAGGAGAATGATGTGATGGACAAGACCCATCTGTCAGCTTAGCATAATGATCATTAAGTTTTATTGCTATTGCTTTCTTCATGACTTATACATATTCCTCTGACTATGAGATTATGCAACTCCGGAATACCGGAGGAATACCTTGTGTGCTATCAAACGTCACAACATAACTGGGTGATTATGAAGATGCTCTATAGGTGTCTCCGAAGGTGTTTGTTGGGTTGGCATAGATCAAGATTAGGATTTGTCACTCCGAGTATCGGAGATGTATCTCTGAGCCCTCTTGGTAATGCACATCACTATAAGCCTTGCAAGAAATTTGACTAATGAGTTAGTTACGAGATGATGAATTACGAAACGAGTAAAGAGACTTGCCGGTAATGAGATTGAACTAGGTATGATGATACCGACGATTGAATCTTGGGAAAGTAACATACAGATGACAAAGGGAATAACGTATATTGTTATTGCGGTTTGACCGATAAAGATCTTCTTAGAATATGTAGGAACCAATCTGAGCATCCAGGTTCCTCTATTTGTTATTGACCGAAGATGTGTCTCGGTCATGTCTATAGAGTTCTCAAACCCGTAGGGTCCGCACGCTTAACATTTAATGACGATCTTTATTATGAGTTATGTGTTTTGGTGACCGAAGTTTGTTTGGAGTCCCGGATGAGATCACGGACATAACGAGGAGTCTCGAAATGGTCGAGAGGTAAAGATTGATATATTGGATGTCGGTGTACTAGATTAGGGGTACCCTAGAACCCCGAACTTGTGCACGGGCAGTTGCAGGACCCCGCGGCAAAGGCTTGCCGGGTGATCGCCAAGATCCCCCAAGGTTCCCTTGGAGCCATCCAAGAACAAAGTATTTAAGCTAAGGAGACAAGACCCCGGCAAGAGGAGCTTGCCGGGAAGGCCAACCAAGACGCTCCAATGAACTTGCCGCGATGCGCCACGCGCTCCGGCAAGGCAACAAGGCCCCGACAAGAGGAGCTTGCCAGGAAGACAAACCAAGGTACCTCGAAGCCCGGTGAGCGACAAGCTTCCAGACCCGACAAGATAACAACAGCGGCAAGGCGCTTGCCGCGGCAGGCGGCCACTCTGCGTCCACGCTCCAGCGCATCCACCAACGTGTCGCTCTGGGGGCCTCTCCGGGCGTGCGTGGCGGGAGGCTGTGCAGCCAGCGGTGCGCAGTGGCATGCGAAGCTGACAAGATCGCCATCGTGGCGAACGGTGGCGCCCCTAACGGTCCTTTTCTGCACTGTTCGGGCGACTCAGACGGGCATTTAATGCCCTTGTCCCCTGCCGTCAGGGTTAGGTAGGGTGCACTGTACAAGCAACTGTATCAACTACCTCGCTTTTTACGTTTTTACCCTCCTCTGCGTTGCCACCTGTCGGTGACCCCTTTAGCGTATAAAAGGAGGCCCATGCGCAACGTAGCGGGGGTTCGGCTCATAGGTTCGGAGCCTCAGGCAGCTTGCTTCGATCCATTGGTAGCCCAGAGAACATCACACTCTCGCTTTGGAGAGCAAGAACACCAGATAATACAACCAGACAAGCAGCAGTAGGAGTGTTATCTCTCCGGAGAGCTCCGAAGCTGGGTAAACTGCTCGTGTGCCTCGCCTCGATCTGCTCTTCGTGCGATCTCCGCCCCCCGCCGAACCGAAAGGGGCCCGGTCCGCCGGCCCCATAGGTGTTCGAGGATCAGTTTCCCCGACATCTTTGGCGCGCCAGGTAGGGGGTGTCGAGATTGTGTGATCCAGATCCGGCATTCACACGAGCTAGATCCTTATTCCCTTCATCAACATGCCACCGAAGAAGAAGACTTCGGCGGCAGCCGCTCCATCCACGTCACTTCCGCCACCGTTGGAGCAAACGAGTGGTGGGATGGACGCCGGCGGAAGAAAGGACGTCGACGAGGAAGCTCATGATGCCGCCAGGTCCAAGAACAAGGCTGCACAAACCTCGGCGACTGTACATGTTCCACGCCACTCTCAGGAGGCGCAAGATCAACAGCGTCATGGCACTAGCAGTGCCATACGCATGATAGCCCAAGACCAAGCTGGTGGATCTCGGGCGCTCAAGACCAGCATGCACGCCAGCGTGCTGGCACGAGCGGGGCACGGTCGCCTGGACGGGATACTGCTCCTTCTAACATAGTTAGAAGTTCGAGCACGTCCCGCTCCTCGCGCCGTCCGCCACTGCCACCCACCACTCCAGCAGAAGCTTTGGCGCGAGCTCAACTTCTCCTAGATTACCCTCCGACGTCAGACAAGATCGACGAATGGAGAGCCACCATTCAGAGTCTCATCGGCTACGCCAACGGCGACACTCCACGGCGGCCGAGCGCGTCGCCGCCGCGGCAGGACCGCCGGACGCGAGCCGGTGGCGACGAAACGGGCGGAGGTGCAACTACCATGCAATCACCGCCCCGAAGGCCAAGATCGCCGACTCGCCGGATCCACCTCGACAGCGACTCCACTGCATCGTCGGATCCACGAGCTCGTCGCGATCAGCGCCAAGTTCTTCATGATCGACAACAAGAAGACGCTCGAACCCGCATCGAGCGCCGAAGAGAAGCGCGACGTCAATCCGACAAGCGCGCTGGGCCCTCTGTTGACATGCATGCGCCAGGGGAACCAGGCGATCTGCCGTACGCGGTAGGTTGTCCTGCGTTCACTCGTGAGCTGCGGCAAGTCCAGTGGCCCAGTACAAAGAACTTCAAGCCAGACGTACCGGAGAAGTACGACGGCAAGACGCATCCGTCAGAGTTCCTCAGCATCTACACCATTGCGGTGCAAGCTGCCGGGGGACGAGATGACAAGATCCTTGCCAACTACTTCCCGCTGGTGCTCAAGCCCAATGTCAGATCCTGGCTCATGCACTTGCCGGACAACTCCATATCCTCTTGGGCTGATCTGTGCCATCAGTTTGTCGGCGCCTTTACCGGCGGACACAAGCCTCATGGCCAGGAGAGTGATCTTCATCTGCTCGCCCAGAAGGAAGGAGAGCCCCTGCGCAAGTACATTCAGAGATTCAGTAGCGTGCAGCACAACATCCCAGACGTCCACCCTGCCGCGGTGATCAGCGCGTTCCATCAGAACGTGCGGAACCGCAGGATGCGGGAGGAAATGGCGATGTGCAAGATCAGGGACGTCAGTGAGTTATATGCACTGGCCGACAAGTGTGCGCGTGCTGAGGAAGGGAGGAGACTCCCCGGAGAAAATATAGGAGCGGGAGGATCTGACAGCGAAGATGCTGCCCCGACAAGGAAAACCGGCGGCGGAACAACAGAAGGAGGAAAGGCAAAGAAGTGCTAGTTGTTGAGCAGTCCGGCAACGGTGGCAGCGCCAAGGAAGCCAAAGCTGGTGACTCCGGCAAGGAGGTTGCCGCGGAGGTGGCGGTCGCCGACAAGCAGGACGGCACCAACAAGCAGTATTGCAAGATTCACCGCACCAAGGGCCATGATCTTCAGAACTGCAAGAGGGTCGAGCAGCTTGTTGAGCAACAGAAAGCTGAATACGAGCGGCGCGACAAGGAGAAGGCCCAGGAAGGAGCTGGTGGATCCGGCAAGAAACGTCCCGGCCGAGGAGGACGCCGCGGCAAGGCCAAGCAGCGGCAAGGAGACAGACCTCCTCGCGGCCGCGACAAGGATGAAGATGACGGCGACGATGAAGATATGGATGATGAGGAGACTGATGAGCAGGAGTTCCAGAAAGCCACAGAGGTCCTGTGCGTTGACGGTGGTGCTTCTCTGCATGCCTCGCACCGCCAGCTCAAGCAGTGGGTGCGGGAAGTTAATGCAGCAGAACCACCCGTCGAGTCACGCAAGCCTCTGAAATGGTCCGGCACGCCTATCATCTTTGATATTGAGGACCACCCGGATCGCATAACTGCGGTCGGGTGCTTGCCGATGTTGGTTTCACCAACAATCCGCAACCTCAAGGTCACTAAGATGCTAGTTGACGGCGGGGCCGGCTTGAACCTGATCTCCTCCGCGGTGCTCCAGAAGCTCCAGATCCCTGACAGCGAGCTCGAAGAGACCGGCACATTTCAAGGAATCAACCCGGGAAGGAGCAAGCCAAAGGGAAAGATCACGTTGCCGGTAACATTTGGCAGTGAGCTGAACTTCAGGACTGAGAGGGTCACGTTTGACGTTGCCGACTTTCCATTACCTTACAATGGAATCCTTGGCCGTCCGGCACTCGCCAAGTTCATGGCAGCCTCTCACTATGCGTACAACGTACTGAAAATGCCAGGCCCAATAAGTGTCATCTCTGTCCCTGGCGACAAGAAGGATGCTCTTATCTGTGCCGACAAGATCTACCGGGAAGCAGCAGCCGCAGCAGAACGAAGGACACTTGCCGCTGAAGCTCCCGGGGGGAAGAAGAAGACCAAGTCCGGCAAGAGCTCTGATGCCCACTCCGGCAAGCGCACCTCTTCGGAGTGCTGCGCTACCGTCGAGGACGCACCATCGAGCTCCACCGGCAAGTGTAAGAAGGCAATGGCAGCTCCACCTGAGACTAAGAAGGTGTCCGCCAAGGAGGATGGCACTGGTGGTACCTTCACCATCAGCGCCACTCTTGACCCCAAATAGGAAAGCGCGCTCGTTGCTTTCCTGCGGGCGAATGTCGACGTGTTTGCGTGGCAACCGTCTGATATCCCCGGTGTTCCCAGGAAAGTGATTGAGCACCACCTTGCCGTCTGTCCTCATGCGCGGCCCGTCAAGCAGAGAGTCAGGAAGCAGGCAGTAGAGCGCCAAGAATTCATCGCAGAAGAAATCAAGAAGTTGGAAGCAGCAGGCCTTGTCAGAGGAGTACTCCATCCCACGTGGTTGGCCAATCCTGTTGTTGTGCGCAAAGCTAACGGGAAATGGAGACTTTGTATTGACTTCACTGATGTTAATAAAGCTTGTCCCAAAGACCCATTTCCCTTGCCGCGTATTGACCAGATTGTTGACTCCACAGCCGGATGTGATTTGCTTTCATTTCTTGATGCATACTCAGGATACCATCAGATCTTCATGGCAGAAGAAGATGAAGAGAAAACCGCATTTATCACCCCGTGTGGCACGTACTGCTTCGTACGGATGCCTTTCGGTTTGAAGAATGCTGGTTCAACATTCGCAAGGGTAGTCCACCATGCTTTTGAGCCACAAATACACAGAAATGTGGAAGCTTACATGGATGACATAGTGGTCAAGAGCAAGAACAAGCGACCTTGATTCAAGATTTAGACGAAACATTTGCAAACCTGCGCAAGATCAACCTCAAGCTTAACCCCGAGAAGTGCGTGTTTGGAGTCCCTTCCGGCAAGCTTCTCGGGTTCTTCGTGTCTCAGCGGGGAATTGAAGCCAATCCCGACAAGATCAAAGCCATCGAGCAGATCGAAGCACCAAAGCGCGTCAAGGATGTACGAAGGCTTGCCGGTTGCATGGCTGCTCTCAGCAGGTTTATCTCTAGATCTGCTGAGCGCGCCCTGCCATTCTTCAAAATTTTGAAAAAGGCAGGTCCAATGAAATGGACTCCGGAAGCGGAGGCTGCGCTGCAGGACTTGAAGAGATACCTGTCCTCCACTCCAACGCTTGTCGCACCTAAGCCGCAAGAGAAGTTGCTGCTGTATATAGCGGCAACCAATCAAGTGGTTAGTGCTGCGTTAGTGGCGGAGAGGGAGGCGGATGATGAGCCAGCAACCACGGCAGATCCATCCAGCGACAAGCAGGGGGCTTCGTCGACAAGCTCTGGTCCCGACAAACATGGGTTTGCGCAGGAACATGATGAGATGCCAAGGAGAATGGTGCAGCGCCCAGTTTACTTTGTCAGTTCTCTTCTGCAGGGGGCTAGATCAAGGTACTCTGGTGTGCAGAAGTTGCTTTTCGGCCTCCTCATGGCCTCGAGAAAGCTGCGCCATTACTTCCAAGCACATGAGATCACAGTCGTCACTCGCTTTCCGCTGAAGAGGATACTGCAAAATCCAGAAGCAACAGGCAGGATTGTCGAGTGGGCGCTGGAACTGTCAAGCTTTGGCCTCAAGTTTGAGAGCACCTCAACTATCCAAAGCAGAGCATTGGCAGAGTTCATAGCAGAGTGGACGCCAACCCCAGATGAAGAAATTCCAGAAACGAGCATCCCCGTCAAAGAGGCAAGCAAAGAGTGGCTGATGTACTTTGATGGTGCCTTCTCGCTGCAAGGCGCCGGTGCAGGCGTGCTGCTTGTCGCACCCACCGGAGAGCACCTCAAGTACGTAGTCCAGATGCACTTTCCCAAAGAGCAAGCAACCAACAATACTGCAGAGTATGAAGGATTGCTTGCCGGTCTCAGAATCGCAGCAGACCTTGGGATTAAGAAGCTCATTGTCAGGGGTGACTCACAGCTTGTCGTCCGACAAGTGAACAAGAACTACCAGAGTCCGTTGATGGAAGCGTATGTCGATGAAGTGAGGAAGCTAGAAGAGCACTTTGACGGCCTACAAATGGAGCATATCCCAAGAGCTCAGAATGATATTGCTGATGGCCTGTCAAAGTGCGCCGCACTAAAGTTACCTGTGGAACCAGGGATCTTTGTGCTTAAGTTGACTCAACCATCCGTAACACCATCAACTGGACAAAGCAAGAAGAGGAAGTTGGTTTCTGGTGACTACTTTCCGGCAGAGCTCCCCGAAGCCGCCGCCAAGAAAGTCCCCAAGATCAACACCAAGGATGCTGAGGGGCAGTCTGCTCCGGCAAGCCTTATGGTTTGTTCCGTTGAAGCAGACGCTCCCGACAAGTTTTGCTCCGGCAAGCTTGCCGGGGAACATCAAGCTCCGGCAGGGCCGCAAGTCCCTTGCCGTAGAAGCGGATGTTCCCGCAGCAGCAGATGTGCCTTTAGTCCTTGTTGTCGAGCCACAAGCTCCAGCATGGGCACAGCAGATTGTCCATTTCCTTCAGACAGGAGAACTTCCCGAAGAACAAGAAGAAGCGGAAAGAGTAGCCCGGCAGTCAAGTATGTACCAGTTTGTCGATAGCATACTGTACAGAAGAAGACTCAACGGTGTGAAATTGAAGTGTATTCGCCGGGAAGATGGACAAAAGCTGTTGGCGGAGATACATGGAGGCATATGTGGCCACCACATTGGCGCAAGAGCACTTGCCGGCAAAGCTTTCCGGCAAGGTTTCTTTTGGCCGACAGCCCTCCAGGATGCAACTGCACAAGTAACCAAGTGTGAAGCGTGCCAGTTCCACTCCAAACAGATACACCAGCCAGCTCAAGCTCTCCAGACGATCCCTTTATCCTGGCCATTTTCGGTCTGGGGGCTCGATATCCTCGGCCCCTTCCCCCGAGCTGTCGGGGGCTTTGAGTACTTGTACGTCGCAATCGACAAGTTCACAAAGTGGCCGGAAGTGCAGCCAGTGAGGAAGGTGACAGCACAGTCAGCAGTCAAGTTCTTCAGGTCGATTGTTTGCCGTTTCGGGATCCCTAACAGGATCATCACCGACAACGGCACGCAATTCACGAGCCGCACCTTCATGCAGTACGTCCAAGACCTTGGCGCCAAGGTCTGCTTCGCTTCTGTTGCTCATCCGAGAAGCAACGGTCAAGCAGAGAGGGCAAATGCTGAAGTGCTGCGCGGGCTCAAGACCAGAACTTTCGACAGGCTGCACAGGTGCGGAAGGAACTGGATCGAGGAGCTGCCGGTGGTTCTTTGGTCGATCAGAACGACGCCAAATCGAGCCACTGGCCAGACACCTTTCGCTCTAGTCTATGGAGCAGAGGCAGTTCTCCCCACGGAACTCGTATACGGATCACCTCGAGTGCTCGCTTATGATGAGCTTGAGCAAGAACAGCTGCGGCAAGACGACGCGCTGCTCCTTGAGGAAGATCGTCTTCAGGCTGCTGTACGAGCTGCTCGATACCAGCAAGCTTTGCGCCGCTATCATAGCCGCAAAGTTAAAGCCAGAAGCTTCGAGGAAGGCGACCTTGTTCTTCGGCGCGTTCAGTCCGCCAAGAATTCCAACAAGTTGACGCCGAAGTGGGAAGGCCCTTATCGGGTGAGACGAGTCACAAGGCCTGGCGCTGTCCGCCTTGAGACCGAAGATGGCATTCCAGTGAGCAACTCCTGGAACATAGAACATCTTCGTAAGTTTTTCCCATAAGGCGCGGTTGCCGGAACCCGTTCCGGCAACCACCTTTTGTACAAGTCTTGCCGCTGTTGCATGTAATCCTTTGTACAAAGCCGGGCGCAGATCCCGTGCATAAGTAAAACCCCATGTGCTCCGCACAGCTTGTCCATTTCATGCGTTAGTTCCTTTCTTGCATGTGATTATCTGACACTTTGTGCAGCACTTACATCCGGTAAGCAGTAACGAGCCGAAGAGCTCCATATTATTATTTTCTCTTCTTTCTTTTTCTTTTAAAGGAAAAGAAGGTTCTCTCGCACACAAGTTTGCCGGGGGGGAAGGAGAAGATTGTGGTATGGGCCAGGCGTCGTTCAAACAAAGACTTGCCTTACCGGGAAGCAAATGACAGAAAAGCTAAGTTGCCAAAGTTTGAGCAATCACTTTTTTAAATTTTTGAGTTATCTTCCTCGAACGACCCTGCTTTGTATGGAAAACCTGTGCGCGGAGGAACCAACTCGTGGCTAGTTGCGCCCTTACTTTGTTTCGAGTCCGCTCAACAGCTTAAGCGTGCTGCATCTAGTCGCGACAAGGTTTCTTGTCGGAAGCAGCGCCGCCAGCAGGCTGCTGAAGTTCCGCACTCAGCGCTCGCGGCTCGGGCGCCTGCGCCGACAAGTTCCCTAGAAGCGTAGGGTAAAAACATACAAAGGAAGGAATCTAGTAGAGGAAATAACATTGCAATTGATAACAGAAATAAAGTTATATTACAAAGATAACTTGTCGCAGCTCTAACAGACTGTTTTCATAACATGACTAGCAGCGACAAGGGAAAAGAAGAAATGGGCGGCCTAATCTACGCGTCCGCCCTCGACTCTCTTGATCTCGCTCACCTTGTCCACAATGGGTGCGACAAGGGCCTTGAGTGCATCCAGATCGGCGTCAGGCGGCAAGGACCTGAGGACGTTGGTGAAGCTGAGGCCTGGATTGCGGAAGGCTACCTTCATCAGCACCTTCTGGAGAACCCCGGCGCAGATTTTGCGCGACTCGTCGGCCAGCTGCTTCGGGATCCTCTCCCGGAGCCGCTGGAGTGCCGTCGCCACGCCCTTGAAGAATAGGCTGAGCTTGGCGCTGGGTTGAAGGCTCTCGTCGGAAGGATACCCAAAATCCTCCAACCCCAGCTGCGCCAGCTCCTCGTTGATGACTGCGGCAGTGTTCACCAGACCCTCAGTCCAGTGCTCCACAGTGTCTCTGAACGAGTTCTGGGTGACTGCAATGCTCTCCAGCAGCGCCGCGTCAGCCTTGACTTTCTCCGCCAAGGTCTTCTCCCGCTCCTTGGCGGCCTCTAGTGTCTGCGTCAGCGTGGCCAGCTTCAGCTCCAGGTCTGCTTTGGAATCCTTGGCGGCGCTGAGCTCCTTGCCCCTCTCAGCGAGAAGGCCTTGCAGCTCAGCATGGGCGGCAGTATCCTTCTCGCGCTCACGCTTGAGCGCGGCAATCTCCTCGCCGCTCTTCCCAATATCGGCCTCCAGCCGCGCCACCTTCTCCTCTAGCTCTTATTGGCGGCCTCTGCAGTTGCCGCGGCATCCTTTGCCTCCTTGAGCGCCACGCCAAGTGCTCGCTTGCGCTCGGCGAGCTCTTCCTCGTAGCTGTCGAGGTGGGCCTTCCGCTTCACTAGCTCGCCTTCCCGCACGGACTGCTTCTCGGCAGCAAGCCTTTGTTCCTCCTCAGCCTCGGCCTTCTCGAGAAGAAAGGCCGTGCGCTCCTCGTCTACTCGCTCCCGCTCCTGCGCCAGGGACCGAAGAGCTTCTTGATTTTGTCCCCGGAGCTCCTTCCGCGCGCTTCTCCATGTCAACTCCCGCCTTCGCGACAAGCGCTTCCCGGGAAGCCAGCTTGGCTTGCCGGGTGCGGTAGAGTGACAGCAGCTTCCGCAGCAGCTGCTCCTCCTCAGGCTCGCCGCTGCTGCTGCCGGGCGCGTCAACCAATGACAGTCCAGCAGAGGCGAGCACCTCCCCGTCAAAAGTCTCCCCCTCGACTGGCGCCCTGGAGCTCGACGCCCAGGGTAGCTTGATGAAGATGTTGTCACCGGCCTGCAAGTAGGCGCCGGGCTGGGGCTCCTCGGAGCCCGGCTCCGCAGAAGCGGCAGAGGGTTCGGCGGTCGGTGCAGCGCCCGGCGCTCCTGCGGCCTCAGGGTCGTCAGTGCGATCGCCCGACCCCTCGCCGGCTTCCGCAGCAGCAGCCCCGGCGGCCTCCTCGCCGGCGGTCTCATCAGCACCGGCACCTTCCTCGCCGGCGCCCTCTGTCTCCATTGGCTCAGCCGAAGATGGGTCTGAAGAACGAAGAAGGGAGGGAAATCAATCAAAAAAAATCCAAGAAAGGAAAAACAGAAGAAGCAGAACCCAAGGGAAAGTTTTTGGGCAAGTGGATTACCTGCGCCAAGATCTTCAGTTGCGGCCTCGGTCGCCGCAGGATCAGCAGTGCCGTCCCTTGCCGGAGAGTCCCCCCTTGCCGGAGAGCGCTCCCTTGCCGGGGACTCCTCCCTTGGCGGCGCAGTCGAAGCAGGTGGCACTTCGGGACCGGCCTCCGGGCGCTCCTGATGAGGCTGCTCTGCTCCTGCACAAGTCAACAAGCAAGATATCAACAAAGGAAAAAGCACTCAAGCGCGCCCGACAGCAGAAGGCTAAACTATGAACTTACGCTGGGGGCTGCGCTGGGGGCTGCTCCGAGGGGTGATTGCCGGGTCCGTCAAGGTGGTCTCGGACCCACCTCCTGCCGACGCGATGGGGTCATCCTCGATGACGATCACCGCGGCCTTGGCCCTCTTTGCCGCTCTCTGGGCCAGTGTTCTGAAAAGAAAAGAGTCCAGATTGGAGCAAGTCAGATACAAGATATAAACAGCAAGATTGAAGGATTATAAGGGCGCCAAAGAAACTCACTCTTCTTCCTCCTCATCGGAGCTGAACGCGGAAAGATCAAAGTCCGGCCCTCCTCTGGTGCGGCGAGGTGGAGGAGTAGGATCCCTTGCCCGCTTGGCGGGGGCAGTGGCGGTGGCCCGGGAAGGTCCCGCTCCAGTTGCCGCTATTGCGTGAGGCGCTCCTGCAGCAACATTGCTTGCCGCGGTAGAGCGCGTCGCGTGGCTCGGTGGCTGTGGAGCCGGCTGCCGCCCTGCTGCGTCCCCGGCCCTGCGAAGGCGCCTCCTTGGCGGGGCCGGGGGCTCCGCCTGCGGCAAGCTCTGTGAAGGTTCAGCCTCCTCCTCGCCGGCCTCGCTCGACTCGGCTTCGGAACCGGCAGGCTCCTCCTCGCCCATGAACTCCACACGTTCGGCAAGGTTTGCCGCCTCTACAGCCTCCGCCTCCTCCACAGTGAACCCAAACACACCCGCAACAGCTGCGGCCGCGGCCTCTTCCGCCCTAGTAGCGATGAGTTGCAGCTCCTCGTCGGTGGTGTCACGGGTGAGGCTCTTCTGCTCGTCGGCGCAGACTGGCGCTTCCTCCAAGGTGTCGAAGAACACTCGCACAACGTCATCCGCAGGCTCTTGCCAAGTTGGGACGATGCCGTGTGAATCGCACAACGACAGCATGGCGCGGATCCGGTCAAGCGAAGAGTTATTGCACAAAGGAACTACGCCCCTCGGCAATGTGAATGGGTGCTGGGGGTCGCGTTTGAATAATTCCAAGAGCATTGCGTCCAACTCCAAGACAGTGAAGTTGTAGTTGAGGCCCGGCCGCAGCCTCATGATGTCCGCTGAATTCTTGAATTCCCAGGCGGGCCTCCTCCTCTCCTGCAGGGGGGCAATGCGGCGGCGGAGGAAATCTGCCCCGACAGCACCTACGGTGATCCCGGCAAGCCTGATGCGAAGAATCCTAGTGATGGCAATCTTCAGCCTCTCGCGCACTATTGGAGTTTGGCGCACGGCGGTGAAGGGCTGCGGATCCTCCTCGACGATCCAACACCACTCCGCTCTCCACTCCTCCCACTTGCTGCGAAGCTCACCCTCCAAGTACGCCTCTTTCTTGCCGACTCTCGAGACCCAGGAAATCCCTCCGGCAAGCGGCTCTCCTCTCTCTACCCGAGGTATGAAGAAGTGGCAGAAAAGGGCTACACTAGGGTGGACTCCGACAAAGTTTTCACACAAGTGTGCGAAAACCGCCATGGTCAGGACAGCATTGGGGGTGAAGTCAAGGAGGCGGAAGCCATATGTGTTCATAATGTCACAAAAGAACTCTGAGAAGGGCGGGCAGAGTCCGCAATAGAAGAATAGCGGGAAGAACGGGTACCCATTTGGAGCCGACTCCGAGGCAGCGGCCGGGAGTACCCTCGTGCGCGGATGCGCACGCGTCTCCGTCGCCCAAAAGAGGTAGAAGTACTCCCTCAGCTCCTGCACGCCGAGCTGGGGGTGAAGATCGCCCGCTCCTTCTGCAGCGCCGCGAGCCGCTGCGCCTCGGCCGACTTCGCACCCTTTCCCTTGTCGGCTTTTGGGGCCATGGCTTAGGAGGTGGGGAAGGTCGACGGTGTGGTGATGCTGGTGGCAATGGGGGGCGGAGCGCTGCTCTCTCGGCTTCGAGAAGAAGAGGGGAGCGGCGGAGTTTGTGAAGAAGGAGTAGCAACAACCAGCAAGGGGGGACGAACTGCCCATGTTTCCTCTGCTTATAAAGAGGGACGGGGCGGACATTTCGGCCTTCCAAATAAACAACCACCCACGATCTCTCCCATGATGCCGCATTCAACGCATGCCGTTATGGGAGAGTGCGGTGGATACGGAACAAGATTTGGCGTGGCCCAGCCCGCGTGTGCCCGTGCCCTGTCTTGGGCCTGGCCCAACAGCGCTCGGCACCGTGTCTGGCCCAGGCCCGGGGGCTCCTGTCGGTGTACTAGATTAGGGGTACCCTAGTACCCCGAACTTGTGCATGGGCAGTTGCAGCACCCCGCGGCAAAGGCTTGCCGGGTGATCGCCAAGATCCCCCAAGGTTCCCTTGGAGCCATCCAAGAACAAAGTATTTAAGCTAAGGAGACAAGACCCCGGCAAGAGGAGCTTGCCGGGAAGGCCAACCAAGACGCTCCAATGAACTTGCCGCGACGCGCCACGCGCTCCGGCAAGGCAACAAGGCCCCGGCAAGAGGAGCTTGCCAGGAAGACAAACCAAGGTACCTCGAAGCCCGGTGAGCGACAAGCTTCCAGACCCGACAAGATAACTACAATGGCAAGGCGCTTGCCGCGGCAGGCGGCCACTCTACGTCCGCGCTCCAGGGCATCCACCAACGTGTCGCTCTAGGGGCCTCTCCGGGCATGCGTGGCGGGAGGCTGTGCAGCCAGCGGTGCGCAGTGGCATGCGAAGCTGACAAGATCGCCATCGTGGCGAACGGTGGCGCCCCTAACGGTCCTTTTCTGCACTGTTCGGGCGACTCAAACGGGCATTTAATGCCCTTGTCCCCTGTCGTCAGGGTTAGGTAGGGTGCACTGTGCAAGCAACTGTATCAACTACCTCGCTTTTTACGTTTTTACCCTCCTCTGCGTTGCCACCTGTCGGTGACCCCTTGAGCGTATAAAAGGAGGCCCATGCGCAACGTAGCGGGGGTTCGGCTCATAGGTTCGGAGCCTCAGGCAGTTTGCTTCGATCCATTGGTAGCCCAGAGAACATCACACTCTCGCTTTGGAGAGCAAGAACACCAGATAATACAACCAGACAAGCAGCAGTAGGAGTGTTATCTCTCCGGAGAGCTCCGAAGCTGGGTAAACTGCTCGTGTGCCTCGCCTCGATCTGCTCTTTGCGCGATCTCCGCCCCCTGCCGAACCGAAAGGGGCCCGGTCCGCCGGCCCCATAGATGTTCGAGGATCAGTTTCCCCGACATTGGAAGGTAGTATTCAGACACCGGAAGGGTTCCAGAGTGTATCAGGTACATATCAGAGTATCGGAGGGGTTACCAGAACTCCCCGGTGGAAGATATGGGCCATATGGGCCATATGAGGGAGGCTAACCAGCCCACAAGGGGCTAGTGCGCCCCCCACAAGGGAGGAGGCCGAATTGGTTTAGGGGAGGGGACACCACCCTGTTGGAAATATGCCCTAGAGGCAATAATAAAAGCATTATTATTATGATTCCTTGTTCATGATAATTGTCTTTATTCATGCTATAATTGTGTTATCCGGAAATCGTAATACATGTGTGAATAATAGACACCAACATGTCCCTAGTAAGCCTCTCGTTGACTAGCTCGTTGATCAACAGATAGTCATGGTTTCCTGACTATGAACATTGGATGTCATTGATAACGGGATCATATCATTAGGAGAATGATGTGATGGACAAGACCCAATCCTAAACATAGCACAAGATCGTATAGTTCGTTTGCTAGAGTTTTCCAATGTCAAGTATCCTTTCCTTAGACCATGAGATCGTGTAACTCCCGGATACTGTAGGAGTGCTTTGGGTGTACCAAACGTCACAACGTAACTGGGTGACTATAAAGGTATACTACGGGTATCTCCGAAAGTGTCTGTTGGGTTGACACGGATCGAGACTGGGATTTGTCACTCCGTATGACGGAGAGGTATCACTAGGCCCACTCGGTAATGCATCATCTAATGAGCTCAAAGTGACCAAGTGTCTGGTCATGGGGTCATGCATTACGGTACGAGTAAAGTGACTTGCCGGTAACGAGATTGAACGACGTATTGGGATACCGACGATTGGATCTCGGGCAAGTAACATACCGATTGACAAAGGGAGTTGTATACGGGGTTGTTTGAATCCTCGACATCGTGGTTCATCCGATGAGATCATCGAGGAGCATGTGGGAGCTAACATGGGTATCCAGATCCCGCTGTTGGTTATTGACCGGAGAGCAATCTCGGTCATGTCTGCATGTCTCCCGAACCCGTAGGGTCTACACACTTAAGGTTCGGTGACGCTAGGGTTGTAGGGATATGTATATGCAGTAACCCGAATGTTGTTCGGAGTCCCGGATGAGATACCGGACGTCACGAGGAGTTCCGGAATGGTCCGGAGGTAAAGATTTATATATGGGAAGTCCTATTTCGGCCATCGGGACAAGTTTCGGGGTCATCGGTATTGTACCGGGACCACCGGAAGGGTCCCGGGGGTCCACCGGATGGGGCCACCTGTCCCGGGGGCCACATGGGCTGTAGGGGGTGCGCCTTGGCCTACATGGGCCAAGGGCACCAGCCCCAAGAGGCCCATGTGCCTAGGGTTTCAAGGAGGAAGAGTCCTAGGAGGGGAAGGCACCTCCTAGGTGCCTTGGGGAGGAGGGATTCCTCCCCCTTGGCCGCACCCCCTAGGAGATTGGATCTCCTAGGGCCGGCGCCCCCCCCCCTTGGCCCTCCTATATATAGTGGGGAGATGGAGGACTTCTTACCTTGATCTTTGGTGCCTCCCTCTCCCACTCCAACACCTCCTCCTCCTCCATAGTGCTTGGCGAAGCCCTGCCGGAGTACTGCAGCTCCATCAACACCACGCTGTCGAGCTGCTGCTGGAGCCATCTCCCTCAACCTCTCCTTCCCCCTTGCTGGATCAAGAAGGAGGAGACGTGGCTGTTCCGTACGTGTGTTGAACGCGGAGGTGCCGTCCGTTCGGTGCTAGGATCTTCGGTGATTCGAATCACGTCGAGTACGACTCCCTCATCCCCGTTCTTTGAACGCTTCCGCTCGCGATCTACAAGGTACGTAGATGCATCTAATCACTCGTTGCTAGATGAACTCCTAGATGGATCTTGGTGAAACCGTAGGAAATTTTTTGTTTTCTGCAACGTTCCCCAACAGTGGCATCATGAGCTAGGTCTATGCGTAGTTCTTCTTGCGCGAGTAGAACACAATTTGTTGTGGGCGTAGATGTTGTCAACTTTCTTGCCGCTACTAGTCTTATCTTGCTTCAACGGTATTGTGGGATGAAGCGGCCCAGACCAACCTTACACGTACGCTTACGTGAGACCGGTTCCACCGACTAACATACACAAGTTGCATAAAGGTGGCTGGCGGGTGTCTGTCTCTCCCACTTTAGTTGGAGCGGATTCGATGAAAAGGGTCCGTATGAAGGGTAAATAGAAGTTGACAAATCACGTTGTGGCTTTCATGTAGGTAAGAAAACGTTCTTGCTAGAACCCTACTTCAGCCACGTAAAACTTGCAACAACAATTAGAGGACGTCTAACTTGTTTTTGCAGCAAGTGCTTTGTGATATGATATGGCCAAAGTTGTGATGAATGATGAATGATCTATATGTGATGTATGAGATGTTCATGCTATTGTAATAGGAATCACGACTTGCATGTCGATGAGTATGACAACCGGTAGGAGCCATAGGAGTTGTCTTTATTTTGTATGACCTGCGTGTCATTGAGAAACGCCATGTAAATTACTTTACTTTATTGCTAAACGCGTTAGCCTTAGTAGTAGAAGTAATAGTTGGCGAGAAACTTCATGGAGACACAATGATGGAGATCATGGTGTCATGCCAGTGACAAGATGATCATGGAGCCCCAAGATGGAGATCAAAGGAGCTATGTGATATTGGCCATATCATGTCACTATTATTATTTGATTGCATGTGATGTTTATCATGTTTTGCATCTTGTTTGCTTAGAACGACAGTAGTAAATAAGATGATCCCTCATAATAATTTCAAGAAATTGTTCCCCCTAACTGTGCACCGTTGCGGCAGTTCGTTGTTTCGAAGCACCACGTGATGATCGGGTGTGATAGACTCTAACGTTCACATACAACGGGTGTTAGACAGATTTACACACGCAATACATTTAGGTTGACTTGACGAGCCTAGCATGTGCATAGACATGGCCTCAGAACACAGAAGACCGAAAGGTCGAGCATGAGTCGTATAGAAGGTACGATCAACATGAAGATGTTCACCGACGTTGACTAGTCCGTCTCACGTGATGATCGGACACGGCCTAGCTAACTCGGATCATGTTATACTTAGATGACTAGAAGAGGGATGTCTATCTAAGTGGGAGTTCATTATAATTTGATTAGATGAACTTAATTATCATGAACTTAGTCTAAAATCTTTACAATATGTCTTGTAGATCAAATGGCCAACGTAGTCCTCAACTTCAACGCGTCCCTAGAGAAAACCAAGCTGAAAGACGATGGCAACAACTACACGGACTGGGTCCGGAACCTGCGGATCATCCTCATAGCTGCCAAGAAAGATTATGTCCTACAAGCACCGCTAGGTGATGCACCTGTTCTCCCTGCAGAACAAGACGTTATGAATGCTTGGCAGGCACGTACCGATGACTACTCCCTTGTTCAGTGCGGCATGCTTTACAGCTTAGAGCCGGGGCTCCAAAAGCGTTTTGAGAGACATGGAGCATATGAGATGTTCGAAGAGCTGAAAAATGTTTTTCAAGCTCATGCCCGGGTCGAGAGATATGAAGTCTCCGACAAATTCTTCAGCTGTAAGATGGAGGAAAATAGTTCTGTCAGTGAGCACATACTCACTATGTCTGGGTTACATAACCGCTTGACTCAGCTGGGAGTTAATCTCCCAGATGACGCGGTCATTGACAGAATCCTTCAGTCGCTTCCACCGAGCTACAAGAGCTTTGTGATGAACTTCAATATGCAGGGGATGGAAAAGACCATTCCTGAAGTATTTGCTATGCTGAAATCAGCAGAGGTAGAAGTCAAGAAGGAACATTAAGTGTTGATGGTCAATAAAACCACTAAGTTCAAGAAGGGCAAGGGTAAAAAGAACTTCAAGAAGGACGACAAGGGAGTTGCCGTGCCCGGCAAGCAAGCTGCCGGGAAGAAGCCAAAGAATGGACCCAAGCCCGAGACTGAGTGCTTTTATTGCAAGGAAAGTGGTCACTGGAAGCGGAACTGCCCCAAATACTTAGCGAACAAGAAGGCCGGCCAAACGAAAGGTATATGTGATATACATGTAATTGATGTGTACCTTACTAGTACTCATAGTAGCTCCTGGGTATTTGATACTGGTGCGGTTGCTCACATTTGTAACTCAAAACAGGAGCTGCGGAATAAACGGAGACTGGCGAGGGACGAGGTGACGATGCGCGTCGGGAATGGTTCCAAGGTCGATGTGATCGCCGTCGGCACGCTACCTCTACATTTACCTACGGGATTAGTTTTGAACCTCAATAATTGTTATTTAGTGCCAAGTTTGAGCATGAACATTGTATCAGGATCTCGTTTAATTCGAGATGGCTACTCATTTAAATCCGAGAATAATGGTTGTTCTATTTATATGAGAGATATGTTTTATGATCATGCTCCGATGGTGAATGGTTCATTCTTAATGAATCTCGAGCGTAATGCTACACATATTCATAGTGTGAGTACCAAAAGATGTAAGATTGATAATGATAGTCCCACATACTTGTGGCACTGCCGCCTTGGTCACATAGGTGTCAAACGCATGAAGAAGCTCCATGCTGATGGACTTCTAGAGTCTCTTGATTACGAATCATTTGACACGTGCGAACCATGCCTCATGGGTAAAATGACCAAGACTCCGTTCTCAGGAACAATGGAGCGAGCAACCAACTTATTGGAAATCATACATACTGATGTGTGCGGTCCAATGAGTGCTGAGGCTCGCGGTGGCTATCGTTATGTTCTCACCCTCACTGTTGACTTGAGTAGATATGGGTATGTCTACTTAATGAAACACAAGTCTGAAACCTTTGAAAAGTTCAAGGAATTTTAGAGTGAGGTTGAGAATCAACGTGACATGAAAATCAAGTTCCTACGATCAGATCATGGAGGAGAATACTTGAGTCACGAGTTTGGCACACACTTAAGAAAATGTGGAATAGTTTCACAACTCACGCCGCCTGGAACACCTCAGCGTAATGGTGTATCCGAACGTCATAATCGCACTCCATTAGATATGGTGCGATCTATGATGTATCTTGCCGATTTACCGTTATCCTTTTGGGGGTATGCTTTAGAGACTGCCGCATTCACTTTAAAAAGGGCATCGTCGAAATCCGTTGAGACGACACCGTTTGAATTATGGTTTGGGAAGAAACCTAAGCTGTCGTTTCTAAAGGTTTGGGGATGCGATGCTTATGTCAGGAAACTTCAACCTGAAAAGCTCGAACCCAAGTCAGAAAAATGCGTCTTCATAGGATACCCTAAAGAAACTACTGGGTATACCTTCTACCTCAGATCCGAAGGCAAGATCTTTGTTGCCAAGAATGGGTCCTTTCTAGAGAAAGAGTTTCTCTCGAAAGAAGTAAGTGGGAGGAAAGTAGAACTTGATGAAGTATTACCTCTTGAACCGGAAAATGGCGCAACTCAAGAAAATGTTCCTGAGGTGCCTGCACCGACTAGAGAGGAAGTTAATGATGATGATCAAGATACTTCTGATCAAGCTCCTACTGAAATTCGAAGGTCCACAAGGACACGTTCCGCACCAGAGTGGTACGGCAACCCTGTCTTGGAAATCATGTTGTTAGACAACGGTGAACCTTCGAACTATGAAGAAGTGATGGCGGGCCCGGATTCCGACAAATGGCTAGAAGCCAGGAAATCTGAGATAGGATCCATGTATGAAAACGAAGTATGGACTTTGACTGACTTGCCCGTAGAGCGGCGAGCCATAGAAAATAAATGGATCTTTAAGAAGAAGACAGATGCGGATGGTAATGTGACCATCTATAAAGCTCGGCTTGTCGCTAAGGGTTATCGACAAGTTCAAGGGGTTGACTATGATGAGACTTTCTCACCGGTAGCGAAGCTGAAGTCCGTCCGAATCATGTTAGCAATTGCCGCATTTTATGATTATGAAATATGGCAGATGGACGTCAAAACGGCATTCCTTAATGGTTTCCTTAAGGAAGAATTGTATATGATGCAGCCGGAAGGTTTTGTCGATCCTAAGAATGCTGACAAGGTGTGCAAGCTCCAACGCTCGATTTATGGGCTGGTGCAAGCATCTCGGAGTTGGAACATTCGCTTTGATGAGATGATCAAAGCGTTTGGGTTTACGCAGACTTATGGAGAAGCCTGCGTTTACAAGAAAGTGAGTGGGAGCTCTGTAGCATTTCTCATATTATATGTAGATGACATACTTTTGATGGGAAATGATATAGAACTCTTGGACAACATAAAGGCCTACTTGAATAAGAGTTTTTCAATGAAGGACCTTGGAGAAGCTGCTTATATATTAGGCATCAAGATCTACCGAGATAGATCAAGACACCTCATAGGTCTTTCACAAAGCACATACCTTGATAAGATATTGAAGAAATTCAATATGGATCAGTCTAAGAAGGGGTTCTTGCCTGTGTTACAAGGTGTGAAATTGAGATCGGCTCAATGTCCGACCACGACAGAAGATATAGAAGAGATGAGTGTCATCCCCTATGCCTCAGCCATAGGTTCTATTATGTATGCCATGCTGTGTACCAGACCTGATGTAAACCTTGCCGTAAGTTTGGTAGGAAGGTACCAAAGTAATCCCGGCAAGGAACACTGGACAGCAGTCAAGAATATCCTGAAGTACCTGAAAAGGACTAAGGAAATGTTTCTCGTTTATGGAGGTGATGAAGAGCTCGTCGTAAAAGGTTACGTCGACGCTAGCTTCGACACAGATCTGGATGACTCTAAGTCACAAACCGGATACGTGTATATTTTGAATGGTGGGGTAGTAAGCTGGTGCAGTAGCAAGTAGAGCGTCGTGGCGGGATCTACATGTGAAGCGGAGTACATGGCAGCCTCGGAGGCAGCGCATGAAGCAATTTGGGTGAAGGAGTTCATCACTGACCTAGGAGTCATACCCAATGCGTCGGGGCCAATCAAGCTCTTCTGTGACAACACTGGAGCTATTGCACTTGCCAAGGAGCCCAGGTTTCACAAGAAGACAAGGCACATCAAGCGTCGCTTCAACTCCATTCGTGAAAATGTTCAAGATGGAGACATAGAGATTTGTAAAGTTCATACGGACCTGAATGTAGCAGATCCGTTGACTAAACCTCTCCCTAGAGCAAAACATGATCAACACCAGAATTCCATGGGTGTTCGATTCATCACAATGTAACTAGATTATTGACTCTAGTGCAAGTGGGACACTATTGGAAATATGGCCTAGAGGCAATAATAAAAGAATTATTATTATATTTCCTTGTTCATGATAATTGTCTTTATTCATGCTATAATTGTGTTATCCGGAAATTGTAATACATGTGTGAATAATATACACCAACATGTCCCTAGTAAGCCTCTAGTTGACTAGCTCGTTGATCAACAGATAGTCATGGTTTCCTGACTATGGACATTGGATGTCATTGATAACAGGATCACATCATTAGGAGAATGATGTGATGGACAAGACCCAATCCTAAACATAGCACAAGATCGTATAGTTCGTTTGCTAGAGTTTTCCAATGTCAAGTATCCTTTCCTTAGACCATGAGATCGTGTAACTCCCGGATACCGTAGGAGTGCTTTGGGTGTACCAAACGTCACAACGTAACTGGGTGACTATAAAGGTATACTACGGGTATCTCCGAAAGTGTCTGTTGGGTTGACACGGATCGAGACTGGGATTTGTCACTCCGTATGACGGAGAGGTATCACTGGGCCCACTCGGTAATGCATCATCATAATGAGCTCAAAGTGACCAAGTGTCTGGTCACGGGATCATGCATTACGGTACAAGTAAAGTGACTTTCCGGTAACGAGATTGAACGAGGTATTGGGATACCGACGATCGGATCTCGGGCAAGTAACATACCGATTGACAAGGGGAATTGTATACGGGGTTGTTTGAATCCTCGACATCGTGGTTCATCCAATGAGATCATCGAGGAGCATGTGGGAGCCAACATGGGTATCCAGATCCCGCTGTTGGTTATTGACCGGAGAGCGATCTCGGTCATGTCTGCATGTCTCCCGAACCCGTAGGGTCTACACACTTAAGGTTCGGTGACGCTAGGGTTGTAGGGATATGTATATGCAGTAACCCGAATGTTGCTCGGAGTCCCGTATGAGATCCCGGACATCACGGGGAGTTCCGGAATGGTCCGGAGGTAAAGATTTATATATGGGAAGTCCTATTTCGGCCATCGGGACAAGTTTCAGGGTCATCGGTATTGTACCGGGACCACCGGAAGGGTCCCGGGGGTCCACCGGGTGGGGCCACCTGTCCCGGGGGGCCACATGGGCTGTAGGGGGTGCGCCTTGGCCTACATGGGCCAAGGGCACCAGCCCCAAGAGGCCCATGCGCCTAGGGTTTCAAGGAGGAAGAGTCCTAGGAGGGGAAGGCACCTCCTAGGTGCCTTGGGGAGGAGGGATTCCTCCCCCTTGGCCGCACCCCCTAGGAGATTGGATCTCCTAGGGCCGGTGCCCCCCCTTGGTCCTCCTATATATAGTGGGGAGATGGAGGACTTCTTACCTTGATCTTTGGTGCCTCCCTCTCCCTCTCCAACGCCTCCTCCTCCTCCATAGTGCTTGGCGAAGCCCTGCCGGAGTACTGCAGCTCCATCAACACCACGCCGTCGTGCTGCTGCTGGAGCCATCTCCCTCAACCTCTCCTTCCCCTTGCTGGATCAAGAAGGAGGAGACGTGGCTGTTCCGTACGTGTGTTGAACGCGGAGGTGCCGTCCGTTCGGTGCTAGGATCTTCGGTGATTCGAATCACGTCGAGTACGACTCCCTCATCCCCGTTCTTTGAACACTTCCGCTCGCGATCTACAAGGTACGTAGATGCATCTAATCGCTCGTTGCTAGGAGTAGTCCTAGTAGTATTCCCCCCATGGCGTGCCCCCTCTAGGTCGGTCGCCTCCTCCTCCCCCCTTTATATACGGGGGTGGGGGGCACCTTGTCGGTGTCAAAACCGGTAGATATCGGGGTAGGGGGTCCCGAGCTGTGGATTTAGGATCAATGGTAACACGGACGATGAACACAGTGTTTTTACCCAGGTTCGGGCCCTCTCTATGGAGGTAAAACCCAACGTCCTACTCTTGTTTATATCAATGGAGTATCAAGTAGAGAGTTGATCTACCTCGAGATCATATATTGTGGTCTAAACCCTAGAAGTATGATGAGTAATGTCATAATGATCTAGCATATCTATCAACTAGCCTAGCCTCGGTTTATATAATGCACCAGAGGCCTAGGATAACAAGAGTCCTAGTCGAATACGCCTGTGGGGAGGAGTCCTTGTCTTGATCACCAAGTCTTGTGGAATCTTCCTCGTGTATACATCGGTTGTCCGAACTGGCCCATGAGTATACGGCCATGGTGGTCCTCAGCCCAATCTAACTGATCGGGAGATGACGTGGTGAGTACCCCCTAGTCTAGGACACCGTCAGTAGCCCCCTGAACCGGTCTTCAAGTTGGGGATGCTCCTTGATTCTTCTGAAATGTTCTTCATCTTCAGTCGTCTGTCTTGAAAACTGGTTCAACAAATCATCTCATCTTCGATCTTGAGGATCACCGAAGTGAATCCGGAGAGTTTACACATCGGGTATCTGAGGAGCCCCTTCAATTTATCGGCCTTTATCAAGGCCTTATTATTTTTTATGCCACACCTCGGGTTTGAAGTTGTTCCCGTGCGGCGGTGTCCTCTTGCATCCGAGCTCCGACGCTGGACCGCATTCAAGATATCTTTTGTAGCCGAGCACCAATGCCGGACTATATCTGAGGTGTCATAGATCACCTTGGTTTGAAGAAGTTTGAAGGTGGTTATCTGAGTTTAATGCTGAAAAGTTCTCTATGGAATGAGCCATTCGAATCCGAGCTTTATGCCGGACCACTTCCGAGCTCCAGCGATGGTCAGCGTCCGAGGTGTCATAAACAACCTCGGTCTTTTAAAAGATTGAATGAATTCAGCCGAGCTTAGGGCCGGAAATGCCCTCTATGGAGCCAGCCACTAGCGCCCGAGCTTTATGCCGGACTACTTCCGAGGTGGTGCACCACCCCGACTATGGGCTGATTTTTTGTGAATATTTTTTATTGGTGCAATTTATTCTCTGCCGAGATATATAGCCAGTATATGTATGTCCAGTAGCCCTCAAGGTGTGTGTCGGTCTAAAACCCGAGATGCACCTGAAGGAAAACATAAAACTGCTGATCCTAGTAGCCCCTGAGACTCAGGTCGATTTGCGAAATCGTCTTGAGGATCAACTCCTAGCTCGGCAGCATACGTAGGAATAGAAATGCAGTGTAATATATTAGAAATAGTGATCGGCGGACAGGCCCCTGAGAAAGGGTTGTGAGAAGTCGCCGTCATATATTAGCTTAATGCCTGGTAAATCCCAGATGGTACTTATTGTTGTCCGAAGACGCACTTGCCCATAGTTCGGTCATGCCAAACACTGAGCACTTTGAAATCTCTGCATTGAAAAAGCAATGCAGTAGCCCCCGAGACAGTGCTCGGGTGGCAACACCAGATCAGGGGATCGATGTGCCCCTTTAATATTTATAAATAATAAGCGCGAAGCCCAGTAGCCCCCAAGCCTTAATGTGGGCACGGGTGGCCGAATTAAGGATCGATATCCATCACAAATTATGTGTAATGACTCTATGTATCCAAGTACTTTACATCATTAATGCTCGACCATCGGCTTTGTTGACCGACCATCGGCTTCAACCTCTTCGGCCAGTAGCCGAGGAGTGTTTTCCTACTTTATAAAGCCGTTATAAGGGCAAAGATTTATGGAAAACAAGGCAATTCGGCCATACAGTTTTATAAACAAAGGTACACGGAGAGATATGTTATATTACGTTTTAATGTAAGACACGTCTTCCAAAGAAAATAGTCCCGCTATCGGTTCCTTTCTTTGGGTCGTCATGCTTATCATGATCATGAAACCTCACCTCCGATCAACGTGGGAGGAAAATATTGAGGATTTAGTTCGGGGAAAGTTCCCGAACTCTATGGTATTAATGAACCAAAATTTTCACTTCCGTCGTTGCCGACCAATGTGATCCTTTAAGATTGCTAGCTTTCGACTTCACCCAGTCTAAGGTACTTACTCAGATGACCCGGTAGTAAAAATCACAGAGGTGCTCCCTTTACCACCTAGCCGAACAATCGGGAACGTAGAGGTAAGCACAGGAGCCAGCTGAGGGAGTCCTGGACTAAGGGGTCCTCGGGCATCCGGCCTATTAGCCATGGGCCGGACTGATGGGCTATGAAGTTACGAAGATCGAAGACTGTACCCGTGTCCGGATGGGACTCTCCTTGGCGTGGAAGGCAAGCTTGATGACCGAATATGTAGATTCCTTTCTTTGTAACCGACCTTGTGTAACCCTAGATCCTCCCGGTGTCTATATAAACCGGAGGACTTAGTCCGGATAGGGGAGACTCATTATCATAGCCATACACGCTAGACCTCTAGGGTTTAGACACTACAATCTTGAGGTAGATCAGCTCTTGTAACACTCATATTCATCAATATCAATCAAGCAGGACGTAGGGTATTACCTCCATAGAGAGGGCCCGAACTTGGGTAAACATCATGTCCCTTGTCTCCTGTTACCATCGACCTTAGACGCATAGTTCGGGACCCCCTACCTGAGATCCGCCGGTTTTGACACCGACATTGGTGCTTTCATTGAGAGCTCCACTATGCTGTCACCAAAAGGTTTGATGGCCCCTTCAATCATCAATAATGACACTGTCCAAGGAGGAAATTTCCTCCCAGGACAGATCTTCGTGTTCGGTGTCTTCGTGCTGCGGGCCAATTCGCTTGGCCATCTGGAGCAGATCGAAAGCTATGCCCCTGGCCATCAGGTCAGATTTGGGAGCTTGAACTACATTGCGAACATCTGTGGAGACTTGATCTTTGCCGGATTCGAGACCACGGTAGCCGCTCCAGGTCACCCCGATGATCATGACCTAAATCTGTCATCCGGGTGCATCCAGGAGATTGCTCCTGTATTCGCTTCGGCCTTAGATCTGGAGCAAGCTGTGCCATCCAAGGACGGGAGGATCAACCCCACCATGGAGGCCACAGATTCCACGATGCTGGAGCCGCACATGGACTTAACCTCTCACGACGTCTTTGTCAGCGGAACTCCGGACTCGTCTCCGGCCGTATGTTCCGAACCACGTGAGCCCACGGACTCCGAGCTTGATCGCTTATCGATATTCAAATTCAGCACCGCAGACAACTTCCAGCATTCGCCTTTGGGCAATGTGCTAAACTCATTAAAAAAACCTATCCTTGGCAGAGGACTCATAGCCGAACTATATCCGGCTCAAACCAAGGGCTGACGGCGGAGAATTTTGCTTGCCACCCGCCACCCACTTCATAGCCATGGTCGAGGATTCGACCTACACACTTGATTATGACTCCGAGGACATTGACGGTAAGGACGACGATGTCGAAGACAACAAAGACCCCGTTGATACAGCTAATGAACAAGATTAATGGGAAGATGGTTAGGTTAGCCCTGGTAAACAGGCCATGCACGAAGATTCGGAGGATGACAATTACCTTCCGCTCTTTGAGGATGAGGTGAGCCTCGACACCGAGGATTTCATCGTGCCTGAGGATCCTATTGAGCAAGAGCGCTTCAAGCGCCAACTTATAGCCACTGCAAGGAGCCTGAAAAAGAAGAAGCAGCAGCTTCAAGCTGACGAAGATCTGCTCAATGATAGATGGACCGAAGTCCTAGCCGCTGAAGAATACGGCCTTAGTGGCCCAACCAAAAGCTACCCGAAGCGTAGATTGCTACCCCAGGGTGACGACAAGGTGCTCAAGCCCGTGCCATCATCGCACAAGGCGGCAGGTCGACCACAACTTGGTCCGGGTAAAGCAGCAACTCAAGCCGAACACCAGACCACCCCACCTCGCTATAAAGGCAAGAACAAAATAGCTCAGGGTTGTGCATACGACCTTCAACAGGACTTGGGTAGTAGCGCAAGACACTCAAGAGCGATTTATGGATCGCAAGGACATACCTCGACACGCGACGACGGTCGCCTATTCGGACGTGACAAACCTAGCCACGCCCGGGCCGAAAACCGCAAATGGAATCCATCAGAGGTACGTTGTAGTGTGGCCCAACATAGAGGCACCACACACCCTCTTTTCTTCACAGACGAAGTAATGGAGCATGAATTCCCAGAAGGGTTCAAACCTATAAATATCAAATCATACGATGGAACAACGGATCCCACGGTATGGATCGAGGACTTTCTCCTGCATATCCACATGGCCCGTGGGGACGACCTTCATGCCATCAAATACCTACCACTAAAACTCAAAGGACCAGCTCGGTACTGGTTAAACAGTCTACCGGAAAATTCTATTGGCAGCTGGGAAGATCTGGAGGACGCCTTTCACAACAACTTCCAAGGAACATATGTCCGGCCACCGGACGCCGATGACTTAAGTCACATTGTCCAGTAGCCCGGAGAGTCAGCCAGGAAGCTCTGGACCAGGTTCTTAGTTAAAAAGAACCAAATCATCGACCGTCCGGACGCGGAAGCCCTTGCTGCCTTTAAACACAGCGTCCGTGATGAATGACTTGCACGCCACCTCGGTCAAGGAAGACCTAGATCCATGACAGAACTTACCACTCTAATGACCCGCTTTTGCGCGGGAGAAGATAGATGGCTCGCTCGTAGAAGCAATAGCGCCGACGACTCGGGCACTTCTAAAGTCCGAGATGGCAATGGCAAGCCACGACGAACCAAACACAACAGTCGCAATGATAATGAAAGATCATGTGACACAGCGGTCAACGCCGGATTCAGCAATCCAAAGCCCGATCAACTGAAAAAGCCATTCAAGGCGAACAGAGACGGACCATCCAACCTGGGCAGGATACTGGACCGACCCTGCCAGATTCATGGCCACCCCAACAAACCGGCTAATCATACCAATAGAAATTGTTGGGTCCTCAAGCAAGCCGGCAGGCTCAACGCCGAACACAAGGGAAGGGGGCTGCCAGGCAATAGGGACGATAGAGTGGTTCACCAGCTACATGCCGGGGGTGAGAAGCAACTTCCCCCCCGAAGATCGGTCAACTCCGGATCAGAAATAGCAGTTCAGCTTCCGTCGCCCATCTCATATACCCGCTAAAACTATTCCGCGCATACATAACTACGCACTTAAAATACCATGGGCATTGGCGGAAGCATAATACGGACAAGTCTTCAAGCACTCCGGTAATATATTTATTTACTTTCCTTTTTCCTTCTTCATTATCTCTTAAAAACAGGTGGCGCAAAGGAGAAACATCTAAGACCGACTCCATCGGAGTTCGGATCCGTACACTCACCTACGGGGCTACTTCCTTCAAGGATTCCCCTTGCCGAGCACAGGCGGCGCAAACGTGCGGCAGGAGGTCCAAAAATAACTTTTTGTAGGCTGCACTCTTTTTTCGAGCCTGTAACATGCCTTTTTCCTCTGCCTTCGACCCAGGGCATATCAAATAGCCAAGGTCATGGCCTTTATATATATCAAGTAATCTTTGGCATATCGCTCAGGTCCCAGTTCACATTACCTGAATTAATCATCCGCGTCTTTCCGCAAATGAATATGCCCTCTATGGTTGCTCACAGATATACCCCAGGCTTAACTTGCCAGGAGCTCGGTACGGGAACAAATGAGTTGCCAACAAAGTCCGAACAACTTTTACAGCGTACTTCGGCGTCGCGAGTTTGGCCTTATATGCATCAGCTCCGAATCATGTCTTGGGTCAATAGTTGGGTTGCCCGGTTCCTGTGCTTGCTATCCTACGTTCCGCTCTATCAGCTAGGGTAGTAAAGGGAGAACTAATGCGATTGTGCTGCCGGTTCACCTGGATCAGCACCTTAGTAGAGAAAGCCGAAAACTGACTGTCATGATGCGGCGAGAGCTGGTCAACCACTCGATGACTTATCGAAATCTCTATCGATTCCTCCGTGTCACATGAAGGACCTCTTTTCGGTCAAATATGTACAAGCGTTGTATGAATAAGCCGCATACATACCAGGGGCTATGTCGTAGACCCACCATAAAACTCCTATGGCTAAGTGAAAGTGTTAACGCCCTATAGTCTTGTTGCCTGGTTTGCCGCATTGACACCTCCTTCATGGACCAAGATGTTGGGTCAAGAGTGATCAAATGCTTTTCCGAACACCCCCATACTTCCTACGAGGGGGCTGAAGCCGAGGACTGGAAAACTTTTAGATTATATTAAAATGGCCGCACAGGAGGAATGCAAACTTTCGAGCAATATATAAAAACATATTAACTATAAAATTGTATCGTACAATTTCATACACCTCACTCGAACATTATGTCTTTCGAGCATTGGCCCTCTATCAAGCGGGCGGCCACTAGGACGTCTTCAAAATAATGCTCCAGTTCGTGGCGGTCCTTGCCCTTGGGTGGATTCCTCACTGCAATATCAGTGGCCTTCATCTTCTCCCAGAATGTCTTGACTCGGGCAAAGGCCATCCGTGCACCCTCGATGCACACTAACCGCTTCACGACGTCGATACGTGGCACCGCGTCAACAAGCCGCTGCACCAAGCCGAATTAGCTATTCGGAACATGATCAGTTGGCCATAACCGGATTATGACATCCTTCATGGCAGCGCCTGATATCCAATGAAGCTCGGCCCACTAGGACATCTGCTCATTCAGCAAAAGGGGACGCTTCGACGCGCTGAATTGTGACCAGAAAAGCTTCTCCGTTGCATACCCCTCTCGCGCCTGGTAAAACTGTGCTGCATTGGAAGAACTCTTTGGCAAGTCTAAAAACTCATCCAGAGAACTCCACAATTGGTTAAGCCGAGCATAGTTCGGATCACTGAACTTAGTCTGCAGCAAAAATGGCTCACCAGCCGCAATCTCCCTAGCTTGCCGGATCTCCTCACGAGCGGCTCTGGATTCAGACCGCGCTTCTCTCGCCTCTCGTAAGGCCTTATCAATTTCAGCCGTCTTGGCTTGATTCTCCTTCTCAAGGACTTCACAGCGGCTAGCAGCATTTTTTAGTTCGAGCGCCATCGTGGATATCTTCTCCTTGTCTTGACGCCGAGCGGCTCGTTCGGCTTTTAACTCAGTCGATGCATTTTCATAAGCCGCATTACTACACCGGGCCTGCTCCTTGGCCCGGGAGAGCTCTGCCCAAAGAATTTCAATGGTGGCAGCACCATCTGCAGCCAGGCATATTACAGTATATAACTTTCAGCATCATGCTAATATTTCAACAATGTATGTGAAGGGGCTGCCCCAAATACATACCTTGCGATTCGTCAAGACACATATTGATTAATGCAATGTCATCCTTGGCCACATCAAGCTTCCGTTGCAGCTCGGCCATATCCATAGTCTGGCAAGTAGCCAGTGGGAAGCAGCCTATGTTCAAATTAATCAGATTAGTCCTTGAATATTTCTTATTGATCCTCCATTCACCTCCCATGGGAAGCCAACCCGAGTCTCAGGGGCTACTATCTATACACAGGTATATTTTGCGAATAAAACACAATTGTACATATTATAGTACAAACTCGAAGTCTCTTAGTAGGCTCGCAAATGCCTCATCAAATCCGCTCTTCACGGACAGGACCTTTTCAACCACCGTGCCCATCAAGGTACGATGTTCCTGTGAGACGGACGCCTGCTGCAGCATGTTAGTCAAGATATCCGGCGCCTCTGGGTCTCCGGAGGCCACCGTAGGAGTACGACCACCCTTTGAAGGGATCCGTTCATTCGTATCCGGCTGTATACCGGATTGTTCGGGGCCCTCATTGTTATTCCCCGGACCCTGGGCCACTAAAGTATCACCTTCGGGTAACGTCTTCATCATCCCTTGTACCACTTGTTGGTCGGGGGAGACCCTCCGCGACGACACCTCGAAGTCATCCGCCCTATTGGACGGAGAGGCCAGTGGGGGCGTCTCACTTTCCATCATCTCTGGGAGAAGGTCCCCCGAGGAGGAGGATCGTTGAGGAAGAGTGCGTGTTGAGCTGCAAAAAATACATAGCCCAGGCATTATAAAAAAGGGACATGTTTAAAACAGCCTTGTTCACTTATGATGTGACCTGAGGCTTGTCCTTGTCATGAGACTGCGCTTCGACGTCCTCCAAGCCCGAGCCACCCACCTGAGGCATCTTGCCTCACTTAGGAGCCTGTTCCTCCCAATCTTTGGAGGCGGCTCTTTTCTTCCCATGAGGGGAGGAGACGGTGGCCCTCCCTTCACTCTTGTCTTCGGATGAGGGAATTTTGATTCCTCCGGACACAATGTCTGAGGTACCCTTGGAATAGGGGTCATCTTTCGTCTTTCCACTCTCCGGCTCGCCCCCTTTCACAGGCATCTGGTATGGTGCCAGGGCTAGCATCCTTGTTAAAACAGGATTTGCTGGGCCTTTAGGCAGAGGGGCCAAACACATAATTAGTTCCGCCTTCTTTATCCATCCCTAGAGAAAGGTAGCCTGCTCAGTACCATATTACGGTATGCATAATTACAAAGTGTTCGGAAGACGAGTGCTTACCTGGGTATCCAGACGGTTGCAGTTAAGGCCAGCGTATTCGGTAGTGTCCGGCCAATGTTTTAGCTTCCCCAAAAACAACTTCCACATCCCTCTGTGTGTAGCGTCGAAGAAGTGTTGGACGGTTCGTGCTCCCTCCAGATTGAGCTCCCACATGCGGCGAGACCTGTGCTGGCAGGGCAGGATTCGGCAAACTAGCATCACTTGAATCACGTTGACAAGATCGATCTCTCTCTCAAGGAGGGCTCGGATGCGGCTCTGTAGAGTCAGCACATCATCAACTGATCCCCAGTCCAGCTGCTTGTTAATCCATGATGCAAGCTGTGGTGGAGGGCCGGAACGTTACACAGGAATATCTGCCCACTTGGTGCTACGGGGTTCCGTGACATAAAACCATTCTCACTGCCATTGGTGGGAGGTTTTGGTGAAAGAGCCTTTTGGCCAGAGAGTGTTGGTAAGCTTGCTCACAACAACACCACCGCACTCCGCCTGTTCCCCGTTAACTTCCTTCGGCTTCACACTGAAGGTCTTGAGCCATAAGCCGAAGTGTGGGGGGATTCGGAGGAAGGCCTCACATGTAATGATAAACGCCAAGACGTGGAGCATAGAGTCCGGGGCTAGATCATGAAAATCTAGTCCGTAATAGAACATTAGTCCCCGGACGAAGGGGTGAAGAGCGAACCCTAGTCCCTGGAGGAAGTGAGAGATGAATATGACCCTCTCGCCAGATCTGGGGGTCGGAATAACCTGTCATTGAGCAGGAAGCCCGTGGTGGACCTCCACAGTCAAATATCTGGCCGCCAGAAGCTTTGTGATATCCTCCTCTGTAATGGAGGAAGCCACCCATCGGCCTTGAGAGCTGGGTCCGAACACGATGGGGAGGATTGAAACAATGAAGTCGAACCGTGGGTGCTAGAACTCGAGGTTGGGAAGGCTGAGGAGAGGTTTGGCATAAAAGGGAGGCCCTTAGTTCCTTTATAAAGGCAACGGGTATTGCACGCCTCCTCCTAAGCCTAAGAACCCGCATATTCCTAAGGAATCTTTCCCGAAGGACGGTTGGGTTACCCACGCTCGTATTGATGAAAATCCCGCTATTAAGGGGACACGATCTTTGCTTCGACAAGACGTGTCAATGAAAACCATGCCCCGAAACATGGAACGGCGGGACAGGAAACGGTTCGAAATAATGATCGAGAAGCGTGACGTCACATTACCAAAGTTGTCAGCAGATTGGATTCATGGAATACTATACTCTCTACGTCTGTGTGTTACAGGTCCGAACATGATCAATTTGTCCGTAGACTATTTTGCAGTTCGGAAGGAGGAACCCGCCTTGCAATGCTGAAGACAGTACTATGCGCCAGATACCTTGTCATTGAAGCCAGGTTTAGGGGCTAATGAGGGAGTCCTGGACTAAGGGGTCCACGGGCGTCCGGCCTATTAGCCATGGGCCGGACTGATGGGCTATGAAGATACGAAGACCGAAGACTGTACCCGTGTCCGGATGGGACTCTCCTTGGCGTGGAAGGCAAGCTTGACGACCTAATATGTAGATTCCTTTCTTTGTAACCGACCTTGTGTAACGCTAGATCCTCTCGGTGTCTATATAAACCGGAGGACTTAGTCCGGATAGGGAAGACTCATTATCATAGCCATACATGCTAGACCTCTAGGGTTTAGCCACTACGATCTTGAGGTAGATCAACTCTTGTAACACTCATATTCATCAATATCAATCAAGCATGATGTAGGGTATTACCTCCATAGAGAGGGCCCGAACCTGGGTAAACATCATGTCCCTTGTCCCTTGTTACCATCGACCTTAGACGCACAGTTTGGGACCCCCTATCCGAGATCCGCCGGTTTTGACACCGACACCAGGCAACCCAGCTTGGCCAAAATCTTTAGTCAAATTGATGCATATTTATGGCTTTATAACGATGATTGTGGAAGGAAACCCTTGTATTTAAAACAAACGCAGATGATATGTTTATTTTGACTCTGTTGCGACCGTTTATCATTTGAAAGTGACCCATGACCAGCTTCCACCCCCTTGTAGATGCTACGCAGGGTGT
The DNA here is from genome assembly GCF_018294505.1 of Triticum aestivum. Lineage (NCBI taxonomy): Eukaryota > Viridiplantae > Streptophyta > Magnoliopsida > Poales > Poaceae > Triticum > Triticum aestivum. Next base: position 648,262,750 of record NC_057797.1, read on the forward strand.
TTTTGCAATAACAAAACTACCTTTATCCGACATATCGGTGCCTGAAGGTGGTTGTGTTAATGGAAATGAGGCAATCAGATATGCGGGCTTTATAACTTTCACTTAGTCATAGGACCTTAAAGTTGGGAGGCCAGTTACTAGCCCCCAGTTAGTGTTCGGTGACAGTCGAGGTCAAGCCGTAAATACTTTGGTCAATGTTATGAACGGACAGTCATTTAACATGGGGTGACCTCTATCAATCTTATAATTTAACACAGTCCTCGAATCACTGAACAGTTTACACTTATTGTGATAGTCAGTTTTCGGCTTTCTTCGCTGAGGCTCTTAATCATGCTAGCTGGAAGCAAAATCGCAGTGGTTCTCCCTTTGCACACCTAGCCGAACAAAGCGAAACATAGGAGGCAAGCACAGGAGCCGGGCAAACCAACTATTGACCAAAGACACAATTCGAAACCGATGCATATAAAGCAATACCCGAGAATGTTTTGCCGAATATCTAAAGGTATCCGGCGTTGCACTGCGAGACTTATGCTGGAAACACACAAATAGTTTAAAAGTGTCAGAGGCTTGGAAAACCAAAAATCGCCAGTAAAAACTTGACGCCCGAACTAGATCAAGTGTTCGGTGCCAATCCGAAAATTCAAGAAAAAAGAAAAGGAAAAAAATTGTGCTTCTGTCGTGCTTTAACATGACATATCCGATCTCAAGACCTTCAAGCGGGTCAGCCAACAGCTTCAAGCTCCTTATCCTGAAGGCGGAGTACTTCTCCGAGGCCAGTTTAGCGAACTAAACTCGAGCGGATTTTAGAGAGAAGACAGGCTATCCGGCTATTGACCATACACCCTAGTCGAAAAAGGAGTGGTAGAAAAAGACTTTGCAACGACCAAGAAGAAAACACATATACCATAAAACGGCTCATACTAATTTAAGAGCCCCCAAGTGACTTGGGAAAATAATTTTATGTATAACGATTGTATGTACCGAAGTACTTATATCATATCAGTGTTCACCCGAACTTTAAACGCGTCTTAACTGACCGTCGGCTTCTCCCTCTTCGGTCAAGGGCCGAAATATGTTATGTACTCCACCTGTCAAGAATATCGACGATGTTTTCGATAACCAGACAATCAGGCCATAAGGCTGTAACAGAGAAATCGCGTTCAGGGAACTTATGCTATATTACTGACGAAGTGTAACAAGCATCTTCGAAGAAAATAGTACCCCCACTGATACCTTTCTTCGGTTGCTCACTGTTACTATGAGACTTGTGCAATAGATTTTTTGTACACATGAGTTTCGTTGTGTGCCAACCATGATTGAAAACAATAAGAGCGCTAGCTTTCGGCTTCACCCAGTCTGAGGTACTAATTTGGATGACCCGGTAGTAACAATCACAGAGGTTCTCCCTTCACCACCTAGCCGAACAATCAGGAACGTAGGGGTAAGCACATGAGCCAGGCAACCCAGCTTGCAGAACACTTAAGTCAACATGGTGCATATTGTGGCGTAATACATGAACAAGGAACGAAGCCATACAAGTATAATCATATGCAAGAGGGAAGGCTTCATAAAGGAAGCCCCCAAGTAAACGAGGTATTTGAATTTGTGTGTCACAAACAAAGTTTTGACAAAGAAGTTTTCACAAACAACTCTTTGCCAAAAAAGTATAATGCTTGGCCGAACCGAACAAAATTTAAAAATTTAAAACTTTGAGCATAAAAGTGACTTAGCTGCTTATTATGTTCGGCATTGATGACGCGGTCCGAGCTTACGGCGGGACGAGGTCCCAGCCCCCAAGCCGGTCCCGAGGTGGCAGGGCGAAGAGCTCGGCACTACGGAGTGGTGACATAGCACAGCCAATTCAGTCCGGCAGAGTGACGCCAAACTCCCTGACGTGGTTTAATGAAGTGAGGACGAAGGCCCCAGTCAAGCCGAGGTGACAACACTGCCCGACCCAGATCATTTACCCGTGCACAAGACATAGTGCAAACTGGAGATAGTAGTAATAATAATAAATTCAGAAAATTGTTGCATAATTAATAATTTATGCAAAGTCAGTAATAAAAGAAATATGGCATGTGTGCCGAACAGTCGATGAGGTAGATCTCCCTCAGTGATGTCGAAGTCCCGAGGCAACCAACATGTCGGTATGTCAATTCGACCAACAAGGTGATCACGCGAGCCGATTTAGGCCAATTGGGACGACGACATCGGCTTGCCAAAGTGACCGCGTGACGCAGTCGAAGTCGATTACCTACACATGTAAAATAGTGTAGTCCAACAATAATAATATAAATATATAAAAATCCTCGCATAATTAATTTACGCAAAATAATTTATTTTAAAGATATGTGGCCTGGCGCCGAAGTCAATGTCGATGCAGGGCGTCGACGTGATGCGGTAAAGACGTGACAAAGCTGAACCACCACGCGACCGTCGTTAATGCGGCCACCATTTGATAGACCTGTGTAAAGATGATGGAACAAACCAGAGTAATAATTCCTCGTGAAAAATAAACCCAAACAAGCAAAAATTACTAGGATTAATAGCACCTGGTTTATTTGTTGTTGCAATCCGAAGAAAGGTGACTCCCAAAATTGGGACTCGATCCGCACACCCATTGCTTGATGGGCGATAAAGCAACGGCATGACGATGCTGACAAAGATTGGCTTGCCGAGACAAAGCCCTCGGTCTAGCTAACGTGACGAAGCTGGTCGGCTGGTGACGCTGAACTCACCGGAGTATGCTGATGAAGAAATAGCCAAGTCCCCGGTCCAGCCGAGATGACGGAGCAGGTCGGTGAGGAGATGTTGCAGCTGCCATGTCAGCCGAGCTGTTGAAGCAGTTTGGCATGATGGACATCGGTTTGAAGAAGCAACAGTGCGGCCATGCCGACGCAGGTCGTGACTTGTGACGCGGTCAATGCCGGCTTGATGAAGTGACCATGCGGCGATGCCGGTGTGCCCGCTCCGTGTAATCCGTGGGGAAGCGATGTTGGTTATGATTTATCCTTCGCGATGCCGAACTCTTGTTCGACTTGCCGAGATAATGATCCGAAGAATTTGAGCTCGTCTCAACAAAGCGGCGACGTGTCTAGCGCAGGTCGTCAGCCGTGGAGCAATATTGCCGGACTGGTTTGACACCGTCGTGATGGTGAAGATTACCTCGGTTGAGGCTTAAAACTTAATGGGTACGTGTTTAAAAACAACGCACAATACCCTAGAAAAAAATTCCTTCAAAAGGGTTGTCTAATATCCCGTTCATGAAGAAACATGAACTCCGGCCGGATTCGTATTCGCGCAGAAAACAGATCCGAAAATTGGTCCACTCATCGAAAGGTTCCCGGAGTTTGAACCGTCGGATCGAGCTGAAATTTGGAGGGGTGGTAGATATGGGAATTCCACAGCAGATGAACGGTTGGATCTTACAAAGGACCTTCGAGCTGGGCTCTGGAGACTACGCACTAAACTCATCCAGATTCCTATCTAGATTTGATAGGGCTCCGGTATATCGTAGATTGCTAGAGATTCCTCCATCGGAACTCGACAAAATTTAGCATGGTTGTTGTAGACTTAATTCCGCACAATTCCACTGAAGGAATCGTCAAAGAGATACTCAAGAAGGTGGTGGCAGCGGATACAAGTTTGCTGTTCGGAAAAACAGCATGGTTGCCCGAGGGCAATGTTGACGTCGAGCCCCCGAGCTCCATGGATGATTCCTCCATGATCTTGATAGAGATCAGAGTTGATGTTGATGAAGGACCTCGTACGAACATGATGATTTGGAGGTAGGGCACAGTCCTCGGTCATGCCAAGGTGATCAGTCGAGGCGGCGATGAAGATGTCGACATGGCAGTTGATCTGCAGGCAAGCCATTGATGCTTTTCCCGATCACACAGCGGAACTCTCAATCAAAGCACCATTGTCGGTGTCAAAACCAGCAGATCTCGGGGTAGGGGTCCCGAGCTGTGGATTTAAGATCCATGGTAGCAGGGACGATGAATAGAGTGTTTTTACCCAGGTTTGGGCCCTCTCTATGGAGGTAAAACCCTACGTCCTGCTCTTGTTTAAATCAATGGAGTATCAAGTATAGAGTTGATCTACCTCGAGATCATATATTGTGGTCCAAACCCTAGAGGTATGATGAGTAATGTCATAATGATCTAGCCTCGATTTATATAATGCACCAGAGGCCTAGGATAACAAGAGTCCTAGTCGAATACGCCTGTGGGGAGGAGTCCTTGTCCTGATCACCAAGTCTTGTGGAATCTTCCTCGTGTATACATCGGTTGTCCGAACTGGCCCATGAGTATACGGTCATGGGGGTCCTCGGTGCAATCTAACTGATCGGGAGACGACGTGGTGAGTACCCCCTAGTCCAGGACACTGTCACACCCCAAAGACAACATCAATAGTTCTCTTAGCCGTGTGAGGTGCCCCCCTCCATAGTTTACTCCTCTGGTCATAGCATCGTAGTGCTTAAGTGAAGCCGTGCGCGGATCACATCAACAGCACAGTCACCATGCCGTCATGCTGACGGAACTCTCCCTCGACCCTCTGCTGGATCAAGAGTTCGAGGGACATCATCGAGCTAAACATGTGCTGAACTCGGAGGTGCCGTACATTTGATACTAAGATCGGTTGGATCATGAAGACGTTCGACTACATCAACTGCGTTAAACTAATGCTTCCGCTTTCGATCTACGAGGGTACGTGGACACACTCTCCCCCTCTCATTGCTATGCATCTCCTAGATAGATCTTGTGTGATCGTAGGATTTTTTTGAAATTGCATGCTACGTTCCCCAACAGTGGCATCCGAGCCAGGTCTATGCGTAGATGATATGCATGAGTAGAACACAAAGAGTTGTGGGTGATAATAATCATACTGCTTACCACCAACGTTTTATTTTGATTCGGCAGTATTGTTGGATGAAGCGCCCGGACCAACATTACATGACCACGTTCATGAGACCGGTTCTACCGACGTGCTTTTGCACACAGGTGGCTGGCGGGTGTCTGTTTCTCTAACTTAAGTTGAATCAAATTGGACTACGGGCGGTCCTTGTTGAAGGTTAAAGCAACACACTTGACGAAAAATCATTGTTGTTTTTATACGTAGGTAAGAACGGCTCTTGCTGGAAGCCCGTAGCAGCCATGTTAAACTTGCAACAATAAAGTAGAGGACGTCTAACTTGTTTTTGCAGGGCATGTTGTGATGTGATATGGTCAAGGCATGATGTGATATACGTTATTGTATGAGATGATCATGTTTTGTAGAAGTTATTAGCAACTGGCAGGAGCCTTATGGTTGTCGCTTTATTGTATGAAATGCAATCGCCATGTAATTTCTTTACTTTATCACTATGTCGTAGCGATAGTCGTAGAAGCAATAGTTGGCGAGATGACAACGACGCTACGATGGAGATCAAGGTGTCAAGACGGTGACGATGGAGATCATGACGGTGCTTTGGAGATGGAGATCAAAGGCACAAGATGATGATGGCATATCATGTCACATATTTTGATTGCATGTGATGTTTATCTTTTATGCATCTTATTTTACTTAGTACGGTGGTAGCATTATAAGATGATCCCTCACTAAATTTCAAGGTATAAGTGTTCTCCCTGAGTATGCACCGTTGCTACAGTTCGTCGTGCCGAGACACCACATGATGATCGGGTGTGATAAGCTCTACGTTCACATACAATGGGTGCAAGCCAGTTTTGCATGTGTAGAATACTCTGGTTAAACTTGACGAGCCTAGCATATGCAGATATGGCCTCGGTACACTAAGACCGAATGGTCGAACGTGGATCATATAGTAGATATGATCAACATAGAGATGTTCACCATTGAAAACTACTCCATCTCATGTGATGATCATACATGGTTTAGTTGATATGGATCACGTGATCATTTAGATGACTCGAGGGATGTCTATCTAAGTGGAGTTTTTAAGTAATATGATTAATTGAACTTAGTACTGATAGTTTTTTGCATATCTATGTTGCAGATCAATAGCTCGCGTGTAGCTACCCTATTTTATTTTTGATATGTTCCTAGAGAAAACTAAGTTGAAAGATGATAGTAGCAATGATGTGGACTGGGTCCGTGATCTGAGGATTATCCTCATTGCTGCACAGAAGAATTATGTCCTTAATGCACCGCTAGGTGACAGGCCTATTACTGAAGCATATGCAGACGTTATGAATGTTTGACAAGCTCGGTATGATGACTACTTGATAGTTTAGTGCACCATGCTTTACGGCTTAGAACCGGGACTTCAAATATGTTTTGAATGCCATGGATCATATGATATGTTCCAAGAGCTAAGAATGGTATTTCAGACTCATGCCCGTGCTTTAGAGGTACGAGACCTCTCACAAGTACTTTTCCTACAAGATGGAGGAGAATAGCTCAGCAGTGAGCATGTGCTCAGAATGTCTGGGTACTACAATCGCTTGAATCAAGTGGGAGTTAATCTTCCAGATAAGATAGTGATTGACAGAGTTCTCTAGTCATTATCACCAAGTTACTAGAACTTCGTGATGAACTATAATATGCAAGGGATGACAAAAACGATTCCCAACCTCTTCACGATGCTGAAATCGGCGAAGGTAGAAATCAAGAAATAGCATCAAGTGTTGATGGTTAACAAGACCACTAGTTTCAAGAAAAAGGGCAAGGGAAAGAAGGGGAACTTCAAGAAGAATGGCAAGCAAGTTGTCACTCCCGGGAAGAAGCCCAAATCTAGACCCAAGCTTGAAACTGGGTGCTTCTACTCCAGAGGGACTGGTCACTGGAAGTGGAACTGCCCCAAGTATTTGGCGGATAAGAAGGATGGCAAAGTTAATAAAGGTATATTTGATATACATGTTATTGATGTGTACTTTACTAGTGTTCATAGTAGCCCACAAGTATTTGATACCGGTTCAGTTGCTAAGCTTTGTAACTCGAAACGGGAGGTGCAGAATGAACAGATACTAGTTAAGGGCGAGGTGACGATGTGTGTTGGAAGTGATTCCAAGGTTGATAAGATCACAATCACACACTCCCCTTACCTTCGGGATTAGTGTTGAACCTAAAATAAATGTTACTTGGTGTTTGCGTTGAGCATGAATATGATTGGATCATGTTTATTGCAATACGATTATTCATTTAAGTCAAAGAATAATGGTTACTCTGTTTACATGAATAAAACCTTCTATGGTCATACACTCAATATAAATGGTTTATTGAATCTCGATCGTAGTGATACACATGTTCATAATATTGATGCCAAAAGATGCAAAGTTGATAATGATAGTGCAACATACTTGTGGCACTGCCATTTTGGTCATATTAGTGTAAAGCACATGAAGAAACTCCATACAGATGGATTTTTGGAATCACTTGACTTTGAATCATTTGATACTTGCGAACCATGCCTCATGGGCAAGATGACTAAAACTCCGTTCTCCGGAACAATGGAGCGAGCCACTGACTTGTTGGAAATAATACATACCGATGTATGCGGTCTGATGAGTGTTGAGGCTCGCAGCGGGTATAATTATTTTCTCACCTTCACATATGATTTGAGAAGATATGGGTATATCTACTTGATGAAACACAAGTCTGTTACATTTGAAAAGTTCAAAGAATTTTAGAGTGAAGTGGAGAATTATCGTAACAAGAAAATAAAGTTTCTACGATCTGATCGCAGAGGCGGATATTTGAGTTACGAGTTTGGCCTTCATTTAAAACAATGTGGAATAGTTTCACAACTCACGCCACCTGGAACACCATAGTGTAGTGGTTTGTCCGAACATCGTAACCGTACTTTATTTGATATGGTGCGATCTATGATGTCTCTTACCGATTTACCACTATCGTTTTGGGGTTATGCATTAGAGACAGCTGCATTCATGACAAATAGGGAACCATCTAAATCCGTTGAGATGACACCGTATGAACTATGGTTTGGCAAGAAACCTAAGCTGTGATTTCTTAAAGTTTGGGGTTGCGATGCTTATGTGAAAAGTTTCAACCTGATAAGCTCGAACCCAAATCGGAGAAGTGCGACTTCATAGGATACCCAAAAGAAACTGCTGGGCACACCTTCTATCACATATCCGAAGGCAAGATCTTTGTTGCTAAGAATGGGTCCTTTCTTGAGAAGGAGTTTATCTTGAAAGAAGTGAGTGGGAGGAAAGTAGAACTTAATAAGATAATTGTACCTTCTCTTGAATTGGAAAGTAGCTCATAACAGAAAACCATTCTCGTGATGCCTGCACCAACTAGTGAGGAAGCTAATGATAATGATCATGAAACTTTTGATCAAGTTACTACCAAACCTCGTAGGTCAACCAGAGCACATTCCGCACCAGAGTGGTATGGTAATCCTGTTCTGGAAGTCATGTTACTAGACCATGACAAACCTACAAACTATGAGGAAGCGATGATGAGCCCAGATTCCGATAAATGGCTTGAGGCCATGAAATCTGAGATAGGATCCATGTTGAAAACAAAGTATGGACTTTGATTGACTTTCCCGATGATCGACGAGCCATTGAGAATAGATGGAACTTCAAGAGGAAGACGGACGCTAATAGTAGTGTTACTATCTACAAAGCTTGAATTTTCGCAAAATGTTCTCGACAAGTTCAAGGTGTTAACTACGATGAGATTTTCTCACTCGTATCGATGCTTAAAATCTGTCCGAATCATGTTAGCAATTGCCACATTTTATGAAATTTGGCAAATGGATGTCAAAACTACATTCCTTAATGGATTTATTAAAGAAGAGTTGTATATGATGTAACCAGAAGGTTTTGTCGATCCTTAAGCTGTTGACAAAGTGTGTAAGCTACATCGATCCATTTATGGACTGGTGCAAGCATCTCGGAGTTGGAATGTACGCTTTGATAGTGTGATCAAAGCATATGGTTTTATACAGACTTTTGGAGAATCCTATATTTACAAGAAAGTGAGTGGGAGCTCTATAGCATTTCTGATATTATATGTGGATGACATATTGTTGATTGGAAATAATACAAAATTTCTGGATAGCATAAAAGGATACTTGAATAAGATTTTTTTTAATGGAAGACCTCAGTGAAGCTACTTACATATTGGGAATAAAGATAGATCAAGACGCTTGATAAGACTTTCGATGAGTACATACCTTGATAAGGTTTTGAAGGAGTTCAAAATGGATCAGTCAAAGAAGGAGTTCTTAACTGAGTTGTAAGGTATGAAGTTGAGTAAGACTCAAAACCCGACCACGGCAGAAAATAGAAAGAGAATGAAAATCATTCCCTATGCCGCAACCATAGGTTCTATAAAGTATGCTATGCTGTGTACTAGACCTATTGTGTACCTTGCCATGAGTTTGGCAAGGGGGTACGATAGTGATCCAGGAGTGGACCACTGGAAAGCGATCAAAGTTATCCTTAGTTACCTAAGAGGACTAAGGAAACATTTCTCGGTTATGGAGGTGATAAAGATTTCATCGTAAAGAGTTACGTCGATGCAAGCTTTTACACCAATCCGGATGACTCTGAGTCTCAATCTGGATACATATTGAAAGTGGGAGCAATTAGCTAGAGTAGCTCCATGCAGAGCATTGTAGACATAAACAATTTACAAAATATACACGACTCTGAATGTGGCAGACCCATTGACTAAACTTCTTTCACAAGAAAAACATGATCACACCTTAGTACTCTTTGGGTGTTGATACGTCTCCAATGCATCTATAATTTATGAAGTATTCATGCCAATATATTATCATTCTTGGATGTTTTAGAATCATTTTGCAGCAACTTTATATCATTTTTTGGGACTAACCTATTGACCCAGTGCCAAGTGCCAGTTGCTGTTTTTGCTTGTTTTTTACATCGCAGAAAATCAATATCAAACGGAGTCCAAACACCGTGAAATTTTCTGTGGATTTTTTATGGGCCAGAAGACTCCCGATGGGCCAAAGCAGCACCTAGGGGGTGCCCTGAGGGGGGCACAACCCACCTAGGCGCGCCAAGCTGGCGCGCCCTGTTGGGTTGTGCCCATCTCGGTAGCCTCCCGCACCCCTTCTTTGCACTATAAATTCCCAAATATTCTGAAACCCTTTGGGGTTAACCTAGATCAGAAGTTCCGCCACTGCAGGGCTCCGTAGCCACCGAAAACAAATCTAGACCCGTTCTGGCACCCTCCCGGAGGAGGGAATCATCTCCGGTGGCCATCTTCATCATCCCGGTGACCACAACGATGAGGAGGGAGTAGTCCACCCTCGGGGCTGAGGGTTTGTACGAGTATCTATGTGTTTAATCTCTCTCTCTCTCTCTCGTGATCTATATCATGGGCTTTGTTAATATAGTCGGATCATATGATGTTTCTCCCCTCTATACTCTTGTTGTGATGAATTGAATCTTTACCCTTTGAAGTTTTGTCATGTCGGATTGAATATTTAGAGATGAGAACGCATGATATATGTCTTGCGATATGAATACTTGAGGTGATTGATGTCTACTACGCAACCTTCTTCTTGTAGATGTTGTTGGGCCTCCAAGTACAGAGGTTTGTAGGACAATAGCAAATTTCCCTCAAGTGGATGACCTAAGGTTCATCAATCCGTGGGAGGCGTAGGATGAAGATGGTCTCTCTCAAACAACCCTGCAACCAAATATCAAAGAGTCTCTTGTGTCCCCAACACAGCCAGTACAATGGTAAATTGTATAGGTGCACTAGTTCGGTGAAGAGATGGTGACACAAGTGCAATATGGATGATAGATATAGGTTTTTGTAATCTGAAAATATAAAAACATCAAGGTAACTAATGATAAAAGTGAGCACAAACGGTATTGCAATGCTTCGAAACAAGGCCTAGGGTTCATACTTTCACTAGTGCAAGTTCTCTCAACAAGGATAACATAATTAGATCATATAACTATCCCTCAACATGCAACAAAGAGTCACTCCAAAGTCACTAATAGCGGAGAACAAACGAAAAGATTATTGTAGGGTACGAAACCACCTCAAAGTTATTCTTTCCGATCAATCAATTGGGCTATTCCTATAAGTGTCACAAACAGCCCTAGATTTCGTACTAAAATAACACCTTAAGACACAAACCAACCAAAACCCTAATGTCACCTAGATACTCCAATGTCACCTCAAGTATCCGCGGGTATGATTATACGATATGCATCACACAATCTCAGATTCATCTATTCAACCAACACCAAGAACTTCAAAGAGTGCCCAAAAGTTTCTACCGGAGAGTCAAGACGAAAACGTGTGCCAACCCCTATGCATAAGTTCACAAGGTCACAGAACTCGCAAGTTGATCACCAAAACATACATCAAGTGGATCACGTGAATATCCCATTGTCACCACAGATAAGCACATGCAAGACATACAACAAGTGTTCTCAAATCCTTAAAGACTCAATCCGATAAGATAACTTCAAAGGGAAAACTCAATTCATCACAAGGAGATAGAGGGGGAGAAACATTATAAGATCCAACTATAATAGCAAAGCTCGCGATACATCAAGATCGTGCCATATCAAGAACACGAGAGAGAGAGAGAGAGAGAGAGAGAGAGAGATCAAGCACAAAGCTACTAGTACATACCCTCAGCCCCGAGGGTGAACTACTCCCTCCTCGTCGTGGAGAGCGCCGGGATGATGGCCACCGGTGAGGGATTCCCCCTCCTGCAGGGTGTCGGAACAGGGCCCCGATTGGTTTTTGGTGGCTACAGAGGCTTGCGACGGCGGAACTCCTGATCTAGGTTATTTTCTGGAGGTTTGGGTATTTATAGGAATTTTTGGCGCCGGGAACAAGTTAGGGGGGTCTCCGAGTCGTCCACGAGATAGGGGCGCGCCCTTCACCGTCGTGGACGGCTCGGGACTCTTCTGGTCCAACTCTTTTACTCCGGGGGCTTCTTTTGGTCCATAAAAAACATCAAAAATTGGCACATCAGTTGGACTCCGTTTGGTATTCCTTTTCTGTAAAACTCAAAAACAAGGAAAAAAACAGAAACTGGCACTAGGCTCTAGGTTAATAGGTTAGTCCAAAAAATCATATAAAATAGCATATAAATGCATATAAAACATCCTAGATGGATAATATAATAGCATGGAACAATCAAAAATTATAGATACGTTGGAGATGTATCAAGCATCCCCAAGCTTAATTCCTGCTCGTCCTCGAGTAGGTAAATGATAAAAACAGAATTTTTGATGTGGAATGCTACCTAACATATTCATCAATGTAATCATCTCTATTGTGGCAAGAATATTCAAATTCATAAGATTCAAGACAAAAGTTTACTATTGACATAAAACCAATAATACTTCAAGCATACTGACCAAGCAATTATGTCCTCTCAAAATAACATAGCCAAAGAAAGCTCATCCTTACAAAATCATATAGTTTGGCCATGCTTCATTTTCCTCACACAAAATGCTCCCATCATGAACAACCCCGATGACAAGCCAAGCAATTGTTTCATACTTTAGCATTCTCAAACTTCTTCAAATTTCACGCAATACATGAGCGCAAGCCATTGACATAGCACTATAGGTGGAACGGAATATGATGATGGAGGTTGTGTGGAGAAGACAAAAAAAGAGAAAATCTCACATCAACTCGGCTAATCAACAGGCTATGGAAATGCCCATCAATTGATGTCAATACGAGGAGTAGGGATTGCCATGCAACGGATGCACTAGAGCTATAAATGTATGAAAGCTCAACAAAAGAAACTAAGTGGGTGTGCATCCAACTTGCTTGCTCACGAAGAGTTAGGGCATTTTGAGGAAGCCCATTGTTGGAATATACAAGCCAAATTGTATAATGAAAATTCCCACTAGTATATGAAAGTGACAAAATAAGAGACTCTCTATCATGAAGATCATGGTGCTACTTTGAAGCACAAGTGTGGAAAAAGGATAGTAACATTGTCCCTTCTCTCTTTTTCTCTCTTTTTTGGGCCTTCTCTTTTTTTATTTGACCATTCTCTTTTTTTCCTCACACGGGACAATGCTCTAATAATGATGATCATCACACTTCTATTTATTTACAACTCAAAAATTACAACTCGATAATAGAACCAAATATGACTCTATATGAATGCCTCCAGCGGTGTCCCGGGATGTGCAATGATTCAAGAGTGACATGTATAAAAAATTATGAGCGCTGGCTTTGCCACAAATATGATGTCAACTACATGATCATGCAAGGCAATATGACAATGATGAAGCGTGTCATAATAAATGGAATGGTGGAAAGTTGCATGGCAATATATTTCGGAATGGCTATGGGAATGCCATATTAGGTAGGTATGGTGGCTGTTTTGAGGAAGACATAAGGAGGCTTATGTGTGATAGAGCATATCATATCACGGGGTTTGGATGCACCGGCGAAGTTTGCACCAACTCTCGAGGTGAGAAAGGGCAATGCACAGTACCGAAGAGGCTAGCAATGATGGAAGGGTGAGAGTGCGTATAATCCATGGACTCAACATTAGTCATAAAGAACTCATATACTTATTGCAAAAATCAACAAGTCATCAAAACCAAGCACTACGCGCATGCTCCTAGGGGGTTAGATTGGTAGGAAAAGACCATCACTCGTCCCCGACCGCCACTCATAAGGAGGACAATCAAAGAAACACCTCATGCTTCAAATTTGTTACACAACGGTTACCATACGTGCATGCTACGGGACTTCGATACGTCCATTTTGCATCATGCTTTTACATCGATATTTATTGCATTATGGGCTGTTATTACACATTATGTCACAATACTTATGCCTATTCTCTCTTATTTTACAAGGTTTACATAAAGAGGGAGAATGCTGGCAATTGGGATTCTGGGCTGGAAAAGGAGCAAATATTAGAGACCTATTCTGCACAGCTCCAAAAGTCCTGAAACTTCATGGAAGTCATTTTCAGAATATATAAAAATACTAATCGCAAGAAGTTCCAGAGGAGGGCCACACCCTGCCCACGAGTGTGGGGGGCGCGCCCCCTGCCTCGTGGGCCCCCTGGTGGCCCTCCGATGCCCATCTTCTGCTATATGGACTCCTGCGATGAGGAAAAATCATAAGCCAACTTTCGGGATGAGACTCCTCCGCCACGTGGCAGAACCTTGGCGGAACCAATCTAGGGCTCCGTAGGAGCTGTCCTGCTGGGGAAACTTCCCTCCGGGAGGGGGAAATCATCGCTATCGTCATCACCAGCACTCCTCTCATCGGGAGAGGACGATCTCCATCAACATCTTCACTAGCACCATCTCCCCTCAAACCCTAGTTCATCTCTTGTACCCAATTCTTGTCTCTAAGTCCGGGATTGGTACCTGTGGGTTGCTAGTAGTGTTGATTACTCCTTGTAGTTGATTCTAGTTGGTTTATTTGGTGGAATGTAACATCCCAAATTTTCAATTTGGAATGTTACACATTAGATCATCATGCATGTCTTATTTTCTTGCTTTTTGGTCGATCCTAGAAATTTCACGCAACTCAAGGACCCTCGGAGAGAGTTGGAGATTTCGTATTTTCATATTTGAGTTTTCTCAAATTTTGAAAAAAGAGGATCATTTGATTTATTTATTTTATCTTCAATTATTTTTCCGATACCAAAATATGAGAGAGGGAATAATATGACTTTCCCAAAATTGAGGAAAAATGAAGATTTAATAAATAGATCAAATTTTTGTTTGCCGGAGTTTATTTGCATTTTATTTGGATAGGGAAAAATGCGCATTTTCGAAAATTGCATTTTAGGTCCGGAGTAAAGTTCATTTTGTTCGGCTCATTTTTAGGAGTCGGGGAAAATTTACTTTAGGTTTTTTGGAGTTCGTTTAGATTTTCTTTCTTTTGTTTTTCTGCGCGCGTAACCGTTTAAAAAAAAACTTTCCGTAGGCCAGCCGGGCCAAGGCCCAGGCCAGCCACCGCCGCGCCCCAGCCCCAGCCTCCCGTGCGCGCGCTTGGCGCCAGAGGCAGGCCGCCGCCTCGCCTCATCTTACCCGAGTCCTAAAAGGACTCTAGGCTAGCCCTTTCCTTTGTTTCGTTTTCCTTTTCCTATTCCTAGTCTATTTCTTGTCCCCTACCCCAAGAAACCCCCTCCCCTCACCAATATAAATACCCCAACACCCCGCCTCTCCTCACACCAAAAACCCAAAGCCCCTCTCCTCCCCAAGCCCCACACCACCCCGCGCCTCACCAAGCCGCGCACCACCCCAAGCCCCTCACCGCCATAGCCGCGCCCCTCATCACCGCCGCCGCCGCCATAGCTGCGCCGCCCCTCACCCACGCCGCCGCCTTTGTGCATCGCCGCCGCCGCCCAACGCCACCGTTCGCCCCGCCTCGCCGGAGGTAGCCGCGCGCCTCTCTTTTTCTTTCCCGCGGTTCGGTTCTTTTAAAAGAAACCGTTCCAGTTTTCTTTTCCGGTTTTTCTCTCCGATTTTTCGTTTCGGTTTTTTTCCGAAACCCTAGATCGGTTTTCCGTTTTCTTTTTCGGTTTCTTTTCCGAAAACCCTAGATCGGTTTTCGTTCTTCTTTCGGACCGTTCATCTCAACGAACGTGATCACCGATTCTTCCCCGGTTAACGACGTCCGTTCGTTTAACCGTTCTTCGTTTTCTTTCTCGTCGGATTTATTCTGCGTCTTTTCCGCGATCGCGATCTCAGATCCGATCTTCGTTCTAGTCTTTCTTCTCGCCCGTTTATCGGAATCAGGTGATTCAAGCGCCTGGAGTTTCATCTCGAAACCGCCGTTCCATCTAATCAACTTAAACAAATTTTTGCCCCGGTAAAATTTGACCTAGATTCAACTTGCTAGAACCGAGTTGTTTTCTTCCGCCGTTTGTTTTCCGTTTCTTTGTTCGGTTCGTTCTTTCTTTGCAACCGGAGTTCTTAAGTTGAACTATCTGGTTCGTTCGCTTGTTCGAGTTTTACTTGTGCATTAGATGAGTACTTATTGTGTGGTTACTATTGTTTTCTTACGATAGATTGACCGGAGTGTGACGAGTAGATCTATCAAGAGTTTTAAGTGCGAATCATCTTCATCTACATTGCAGGCAAGTTCACACTCTGATCATACCTTTTCTACAACCCATGTTTTATTGCATTAGATCAATCCTCACACATTGCATGATTAGGATCTAATTAAATTGTGGGATGGGAAGTAGATGAGGTAGTACCTATTACCTGTATTATTATGAAACCTTTGGGAGTTACTTCTACGTTTGCTTATTATGCCATGCTATGCTAGTAGACGTGGATTGGGTGAGTGATATCCATGACAGATGTGAGTTGATAATTTTAATTGTTTATCTCAGGTGGCAACTTAAACACACATCTGGGTGGATTAAGGCACCTGATGTCTATCAGGACTTGCCTGTTTTTTTGGACCGCCACCCAGGCTCAAAGGGATCATAAGATCTTTCATGCTAGAAACTTCCGTGTGCAGCCACAAGCTACTATGGGCTCTGGCATAGTTGACTAAGTCGTGCGAACTCTTACGGGGTGGACTAGCAGATGTAGGGGTTGTAGGTGGTACGGTCTACCCCACATGTAAGGTGCTAGCGCTTCTGAAAGACTATGTCTCGGTCATCCGTCTTCTCAAACACCATGTAGTGCGAGAAACCAAACAGAGGCGATCGAGTCTTGTGGGGAAAAGTGCGCAAACCTCTGCAGAGTGTACAAACTAATCATGATTAGCCGTGTCCCCGGTTATGGACAACTTGAGTATCTAGTACTTGAATATCATGTGAATCTCAACATGTTACTTCTAATTAATGTTGTTGGGTTTTAATTATTCTTAATTGGGATTGAGAATGCTGTCAACCATTCTCAATGTTTCACAACCACCATGATAGTTAAATAAATTTATTCCTTTGCAGTAGGGAAAAATTGGCTTTACGCAAAAACCTTATAACCATAGAGCTTTTCCACCAGCCAAATATGCATGTAGTGATAGCCATTGTTCATCATTCTCTATGGTGTGAATTTGCCAGTACATTCAATGTACTGACCCTCTGTGGCTGCAACGTCTCATGTTGCAGGATTATCTTACGACGAGTAAGTGATACGTTAGGGTTACAATTTCTACACTCAACTTTGCCGTTGGTGTTGATGGGAATCCACAACCTTGTTGCTTCCGCTATATTGGGTTGAGGTAATAGTATTTACGTTACTTTATACATGTGATTTACCTCTGTTATAAATCCTTCGAGTACTGTGTGTGTCAGCATACCGATCCAGGGATGACACCTAAGCACAGAGACTTGATCCATTTGGGTCGGGTCGCTACAAGATGGTATCAGAGCACATGTTGACTGTAGGACGTGACCCTAGAAACTGGCAAGCCCATAGCAAAGATTTTTCTCTACAACTTTCCCTTTCAAAATGATCTTTTACCTCTCTTCTCTTCTGAGCTTATTCAAAAATTCCCTTTAGTGAGACCATACCCCTTTCCCCTTTTGACCACACGAAGATTCGACTGATGAGACCACTCCAAGAAGTACGAGATATCGGACAACTAAGGCCACTTCGGAATGAAGAGTATTTTCCGTGCATCTGAATAATGAAAACTACAACTGTGAAGACTCTAAAGATTAGGAGAATTGGAGGCTCTGAAGAATCCCCAGATTTGTATGACCTAGGAATGCTACCCTTATGGAACTTGGCGGATTATGGAAGTTGTCAATACACGAGATCAAGGTGTATCGGAGAAAGACTGAAACAAGGAGTATGAGAACTCGAAGTTTTGTCAAAGAAACCCTAAGGCAGGAGATATCAACTGTGGAGAGATAGCTCATGGAAATGACAAGAGCAAAAACACGGTTATCCGTGATGTCATCACCCGCTAATGCTATTGTCACCGTGCTGAGTTAAGGATGCAAGTCTTCATAATGGATTTGATGGAACAAGGCTGATAGAGCACCTAGCATAAGATGAAGTTTTAGCCCTAGCCGGTATAACACCAGGATCTGGAGTAGTACATCAAGAAGTTTAAGGTGGAGCTCCATGAAAGCATATTAGACAAGGAAGCATTTCGTGAAAAACTTAGGTCCAAGAAGCTGAAGTAGCAAGCTAGAGGAGCAAAACTCGAGAAACCGGAGATTCGTCAGGAACTAGACCATGGTTCATGCCAAGGATGTTGACACCTAGAAGTTTGAAATGCAACTCCAGGATATTAAAGGATGTCACGAGAGACTTCGCGTCATAAGAGTTGATCTGGCAAAAGAACTTGAGAAGACAAGCATGATCGGAAGAAGCCATTGGAGGCATGAACAAGGCTTGAAGAGTTTGGAGACGTTGAAGATTTATTGACCTTTAGAAGACCAAACCCCTGTTATATACCTACGTTAGATGCGACGTTTGTGAGCTATCATTTGTTTGATGTTTTTCGACAGCCACAACAAAAATCTGTCTTTTCAAAACTTTTGTTTGTATTGTGTGCATTCCTCTCTCTTGATCTCTCCTATCTCACCCCAAACCCATGGACCCAATAGAGGATGAATGGAGATGAGCTTGTATTTTCGGGACCGACGAGTCAATTGGAGACAGACCGATGGATTCAGAACATGGACGATCACATGGAGAACAACCCTATAGCCGGAAAGGATATGGCCCAGCATGCTCTTCAATGCTTTGAAAGAGGTGCTGCTACTTGGTGGAGGATATACCAAACCATGAATGGATGGCAAGGAGTAACCACTTGGAAAGAATTTAAGTTGACTTTGCTAAAGTCTCAGTTTGTGTCCCAGAAGTTGAAGCCTTATGGAAAGGATATGAAGAAACCTTGTGCATGCAAGATTTGTGGAGAAATCGGACACAACCATAAAGAACACAAGGATGAATGCCCTAGTGGTGAAGGAAGTCACCCAGCTGAAGAATGCCCAACTAGGCAGATCACTTGTTTCTTGTGTGAAGGGACTACCCACTATCCTGCTCAGTGTCGCATTTACCCCATGGTACAAAGAACCATCCAGCAGAAGAAGAAGCAATGAAAGGAGCCCTTATGGAAAGTTTAGAAGAACCTGTGATGAAGGAAGAGGTGGAGGACACACCCAAAGAAGAACCAATTAAACCCTACACCAAGTCTTGCTATTCATGTGGAGAAGAAGGACACATCTCCCAGAATTGTATGAATGGGGATCTAGTAGAATTCCCGGCTGAGGAAGTAGAGTATGACCCACAGGAAATAGAAGCCTTGATTGGAATGGAAAAGTCTAGAAAGAGAAGTAGATTGCATTCCAGGAAGGATCTGAGTCATGTCACCTGTTATGGGTGCAAGGAGTCAGGGCACTACCTCAACAAATGCCCAAAAAAGGAAACCTCGATACTTGTCAGAAGTAATATGTTTTAGTTGTAATAAAGCAGGGCACTTTGCCAGAGATTGTCCGAAGGAGAAGGAGACTTGTGGTAAGTATTTGAGTTGTACCAGAAGAAATATAGTCGTAGTAGTGAGAACATTTTCCTTTATATTGAGGTGAGGCATGTAATGGAAAAAAACAGGAGATTGTAATAATTTGAGAATCAATAAAGTTAGCAGTATTGGTACTGATTTGGATTTTATGAGTTACTCTATGAGGAAAGATTTTGACCATTTTGAGGATATGAGAAATATGGTCTATAAAATATTGGAGCATTTTAAGGGTGGTAGTACCCTGTAAGAACCGTTGATCCCTGGAAAAGATAAGGATACTCCCCTGAGTGGATTTCGGACAAAATGAATACGAGTTTTGTCTCGATATGTGTGATGCCCCAAGAGTATGTGGGATGAAGTTGGAGACCGACTATTGTTTGGACCTAAGGTGATCAAAGGAGTCAGAAGAGAATGTTAAGTTGATTTGAGATAGACTAAAGGTAGTTCAGTCCAGGCAAAAGAGTTATGCAGACTTAAAAACGCAAGGAGGTAGTCTATGATATTGGAGACAAAGCATGTCTTCATGTGTTTCCTCTGCGAGGAGTTAAACGAATTGGAGTTAAGGTAAAGTTAGCCCCGAGATTTGTAGGACCATACCGAGTTATGGAGCGTATGGGAGAAGTGGCCAACAAGTTGGAGCCATCCGAAGGACTGTCAGGAGTTCAGGATGTGTTTCACGATTCTCAGTTGAAGAAATGCCATGCAGAGATGGCCAATATTCTCCTGTAAAGACGCTTGACCGTGGAAAGGATAATGATGTTCCACGAAGTGGAATATGGACTTCATAAGTACAAGTTTTTATCTCGGTATGAGGGATACCCCACGAGGATGAAGAGATGAAGTACTATTGGATATAAAGGAGGTATGATGTTGGAAATATGGATCATTCCATGATGAGTCTGAGTAATCATGCCCTAGTTTGGCGCCAATAGAAGGAAGGAAGACAATACAATTGGATGGATTTAAGAATACTAGGAAGTTGGAAGTTCGAATAATGATCGGTTGCCCGATGATAAGTTCAAGGACTACAAGTGATGAGATGGGCCATAACCCACAGGCCCCAGGACCCGCCAATAAGCAAGCACATTCTTGCTGAAGGAAAAAACCCTGGAAGTGGATATACCTTTGTCGACAGACAATTTTATAGGAGTTTAGGCAAAACCTGAGAGTTGTGAAGGAACGATAGAAGTTTGTTTGGCTTGCAGAATCAATGGATTTATCCGAACCTTGGTTCGTCGACAAGAGAAATTCTGCAACGCTTGTGAGGATGACCAAGTGTTAGTATGCGAGATTCGCTAAACTGTGTACATGGTAATAATTTGGGTGTGGGATGGATTGATCACCATACTGACTTACTCTTATTATTTGCCTTGCTATGTGGGATGGTAAATCTGAGTGACTTACCTATAGTAGAGAGACGACAATCAAAACCTTGTTAAACCTTAGAATGGTATAAGTATTTTTCCCTTGTACACAGCAGCTTTTTGCCAACCGTAGGTTATACAGTGAGGATCAACCCAGACCCATTTCCTGTAGGAGAAACCATAAATTGTTGACCACCATGAGATATCGATAGTTGTTTAGTTTTGGCGCCAGACCCGTCAGCTACAAAGACCCAGTCACGGAATAACCTTACCAAAATAAAAGGATAGAAGAATTGTGGTAAAGGTTATGCCACTACCAGAAGAGTTCAGAGAAGGAAGTTTCTCGAGGATCTGAGGAGACCGACACTGTCAAGAATAAGGATGGAGTATATGAGTTTTGATAGAACCGTAACCATGCTTCTAAGGGTGGTAGCACCCCAGACACCGTGCGATGATCGATGGATTTTGAGAAGACCCCCCAACCCTAACCTTTTCTTGCTAGCCTCTCCGAATCTCGAGGACGAGATTCCTTTTAAGGGTGGTAGGTTTGTAACATCCCAAATTTTCAATTTGGAATGTTACACATTAGATCATCATGCATGTCTTATTTTCTTGCATTTTGGTCGATCCTAGAAATTTCACGCAACTCAAGGACCTTCGGAGAGAGTTGGAGATTTCGTTATTTTCATATTTGAGAGTTTTCTCGAATTTGAAAAGAGGATCATTTGATTTATTTATTTCATCTTCAATTATTTTTCCGATACCAAAATATGAGAGAGGGAATAATACGACTTTCCCAAAATTGAGGAAAAATGAAGATTTAATAAATAGATCAAATTTTTGTTTGCCGGAGTTTATTTGCATTTTATTTGGATAGGGAAAAATGCGCGTTTTTGAAAATTGCATTTTAGGTCCGGAGTAAAGTTCATTTTGTTCAGCTCATTTTTAGGAGTCGGGGAAAATTTACTTTAGGTTTTTTGGAGTTCGTTTAGATTTTCTTTCTTTTGTTTTTCTGCGCGCGTAACCGTTTAAAAAAAACTTTTCCGCAGGCCAGCCGGGCCAAGGCCCAGGCCAGCCACCGCCGCGCCCCAGCCCCAGCCTCCCGTGCGCGCGCCTGGCGCCAGAGGCAGGCCGCCGCCTCGCCTCGTCTTAGCCGAGTCCTAAAAGGACTCTAGGCTAGCCCTTTCCTTTGTTTCGTTTTCCTTTTCCTATTCCTAGTCTATTTCTTGTCCCCTACCCCAAGAAACCCCCTCCCCTCACCAATATAAATATCCCAACACCCCCCTCTCCTCACACCAAAAACCCAAAGCCCCTCTCCTCCCCAAGCCCCACACCACCCCGCGACTCACCAAGCCACGCACCACCCCAAGCCCCTCACCGCCATAGCCGCGCCCCTCACCACCGCCGCCGCCGCCATAGCCGCGCCGCCCCTCACCCACGCCGCCGCCTTTGAGCATCGCCGCCGCCGCCCAACGCCACCGTTCGCCTCGCCTCGCCGGAGGTAGCCCCGCGCCTCTCTTTTTCTTCCTCGCGGTTCGGTTCTTTTAAAAGAAACCGTTCCAGTTTTCTTTTCTGGTTTTTCTCTCCGATTTTTCATTTCGGTTTTTTTTCCGAAACCCTAGATCGTTTTTCCGTTTTCTTTTTCGGTTTCTTTTCCGAAAACCCTAGATCGGTTTTCGTTCTTCTTTCGGACCGTTCGTCTCAACGAACGTGATCACCGATTCTTCCCCGGTTAACGACGTTCGTTCGTTTAACCGTTCTTCGTTTTCTTTCTCGTTGGATTTATTCCGCGTCTTTTCCGCAATCGCGATCTCAGATCCGATCTTCGTTCTAGTCTTTCTTCTCGCCCGTCTATCGGAATCAAGTGATTCAAGCGCCTGGAGTTTCATCTCGAAACCGCCGTTCCGTCAAATCAACTTAAACAAATTTTTGCCCCGGTAAAATTTGACCTAGATTCGACTTGCTAGAACCGAGTTGTTTTCTTCCGCCGTTTGTTTTCCGTTTCTTTGTTTGGTTCGTTCTTTCTTTGCAACAGGAGTTCTTAAGTTGAACTATCTGGTTCGTTCTCTTGTTCGAGTTTTACTTGTGCATTAGATCAGTACTTATTGTGTGGTTACTATTGTTTGCTTACGATAGATTGACTGGAGTGTGACGAGTAGATCTATCAAGAGTTTTAAGTGAGAATCATCTTCATCTACATTGCAGGCAAGTTCACACTTTGATCATACCTTTTCTACAACCCATGTTTTATTGCATTAGATCAATCCTCACACATTGCATGATTAGGATCTAATTAAATTGTGGGATGGGAAGTAGATGAGGTAGTACCTATTACCTGTATTATTATGAAACCTTGGGAGTTACTTCTACGTTTGCTTATTATGCCATGCTATGCTAGTAGACGTGGATTGGGTGAGTGATATCCATGACAGATGTGAGTTGATAATTTTAATGGTTTATCTAAGGTGGCAACTTAAACACACATCTGGGTGGATTGAGGCACCTGATGTCTATCAGGACTTGCCTGTTTTTTTTGGACCGCCACCCAGGCTCAAAGGGATCATAAGATCTTTCATGCTAGAAACTTCCGTGTGCAGCCACAAGCCATTATGGGCTCTGGCATAGTTGACTAGGTCGTGCGAACTCTTACGGGGTGGACTAGCAGATGTAGGGGTTGTAGGTGGTACGGTCTACCCCACAAGTAAGGTGCTAGCGCTTCTGAAAGACTATGTCTCGGTCATCCGTCTTCTCAAACACCCTGTAGTGCGAGAAACCAAACGGAGGCGATCGAGTCTTGTGGGGAAAAGTGCGCAAACCTCTGCAGAGTGTACAAACTAATCATGATTAGCCGTGTCCCCGGTTATGGACAACTTGAGTATCTAGTACTTGAATATCAAGTGAATCTCAACATGTTACTTCTAATTAATGTTGTTGGGTTTTAATTATTCTTAATTGGGATTGAGAATGCTGTCAACCATTCTCGATGTTTCACAACCACCATGATAGTTAAATAAATTTATTCCTTTGCAGTAGGGAAAAATTGGCTTTACGCAAAAACCTTATAACCATAGAGCTTTTCCACGAGCCAAATATGCATGTAGTGATAGCCATTGTTCATCATTCTCTATGGTGTTAATTTGCCAGTACATTCAATGTACTGACCCTCTGTGGCTGCAACGTCTCAGGTTGCAGGATTATCTTACGACGAGTAAGTGATACGTTAGGGTTACGATTTCTACACTCAACTTTGCCGTTGGTGTTGATGGGAATCCACAACCTTGTTGCTTCCGCTATATTGGGTTGAGGTAATAGTATTTACGTTACTTTATCCATGTGATTTACCTCTGTTATAAATCCTTCGAGTACTGTGTGTGTCAGCATACCGATCCAGGGATGACACCTAAGCACAGAGACTTGATCCATTCGGGTTGGGTCGCTACATGGAAGATCATATGTTCAGATCCTATATGCATATTAATACCCCTCTGATTATGAACATGAATATGCTTTGTGAGTAGTATGTTTGTTCCTGAGGACATGGGAGAAGTCTTGCTATTAGTAGTCATGTGAATTTGGTATTCGTTCGATATTTTGATGAGATGTATGTTGTCTTTCCTCTAGCGGTGTTATGTGAATGTCGACTACATGACACTTCACTATTATTTGGGCCTAGAGGAAGGCATTGGGAAGTAATAAGTAGATGATGGGTTGCTAGAGTGACAGAAGCTTAAACCCTAGTTTATGCGTTGCTTCGTAAGGGGCTGATTTGGATCCATATGTTTCATGCTATGGTTAGGTTTACCTTAATACTTTTGTTGTAGTTGCAGATGCTTGCAATAGAGGTTAATCATAAGTGGGATGCTTGTCCAACTAAGGTCAGTACCCAAGCACCGGTCCACCCACATACCTAATTATCAAAGTACCGAATGCGAATCATATGATCGTGATGAAAACTAGCTTGATGATATTCCCATGTGTCCTCGGGAGCGCTTTTCTCTATATAAGAATTTGTCCAGGCTTGTACTTTGCTACAAAAAGGATTGGTCCACCTTGCTGCACTTTATTTACTTTTGTTACTTGTCCTCATTGGGTTCTGGCGCCGCTGCCCAGGAGTGAAGTGTGCTGAAATTTACTGTCACTTGTTACTATGGAAAGTAATCCTCTGAGGGGCTTGTTAGGGGTATCTTCACCCCGACCAATAGAGAAAAGAGTTGCTCCTCAACCTATTGAACCTACTGAAAATGAAAATGTCTACTTTGAGATTCCTTCGGGTATGATAGAAAAACTGCTAGCTATTCCTTTTGCAGGAGACAGAACAATGCATCCTGATGAGCACCTAATATATGTGGATGAAGTTTGTGGATTATTTAAACTTGCAGGTGTGCCCGATGATCTTATTAAGAAGAAGGTCTTCCCTTTATATTTGAAGGGAGATGCATTGACATGGTACAGGCTATGTGATGATATGGGATCATGGAACTACAAACGATTGAAATTGGAATTTCATCGGAAGTTTTATCCTAGCATCTTGTTCATCGTGATCGCAATTATATATATAATTTTTGGCCTCGGGAAGGAGAAAGCATCGCTCAATCTTGGGGGAGGCTTAAATCAATGTTACATTCATGCCCCAATCATGAGCTCTCAAGAGAAATAATTATTCAAAATTTATATGCTCGGCTTTCTGATAACAATCGCACCATGCTCGATACTTCTTGTGCTCACTCTTTTATGATGAAGACTATTGAATTCAAATGGGATTTATTGGAAAGAATTAAACGCAACCCTGAAGATTGGGACCTCGATGAAGGTAAGGAGTCAGGTATGACACCTAAGTTTGATTGTGTTAAATATTTTATGGATACCGATGTTTTCCGTAAATTTAGCACTAAATATGGACTTGACTCTGAAATAGTAGCTTCTTTCTGTGAATCTTTTGCTACTCATGTTGATCTCCCTAGGGAGAAGTGGTTTAAATATCATCCTCCCATAGAAGTAAAAGTAGCTGCACCTATTAAAGCCGAAGAAAAGACTGTCACTTATAAAGATCCTATTGTTCCTACTGCTTATGTTGAGAAACCACCTTTTCCTGTTAGGATAAAAGATCATGCTAAAGCTTCAGCTGTGGTTCGTAAAAGCAATATTAGAACTTATACACCTCCTGAGCAAGTTAAAGTTGAACCTAATATTACTATTGTTAAAGATCTCTTGTCTGATAATATTGATGGGCATGTAATTCATTTCTGTGATGAGACTGCTAGAATTGCTAAACCTTGTGCTAAAGATAAACATAGACCCGTGGTAGGCATGCCTGTTATTTCTGTTAAAATAGGAGATCGTTGTTAACATGGCTTCTGTGATATGGGTGCTAGTTCTAGTGCAATACCTATTGACTTGTACAACGAGATTATGCATGATATTGCACCTACTGAGTTAGAAGAAATTGATGTCACAATTAAACTTGCTAATAGAGATAATATTTCACCAATTGGGATTGTTAGAGATGTTGAAGTCTTGTGTGGGAAAGCTAAATATCCTGCTGATTTTCTTGTTCTTGGTTCCCCACAAGATAGCTTTTGTCCCATTATATTTGGTAGACCCTTCTTGAACACGGTTAATGCTAAGATAGATTGCAAAAAGGATGTTGTTACTATTGGTTTAGGTGATATGTCTCATGAATTTAATTTCTCTAAATTTCGTAGACAACACCGTGAAGAGGAATTGCCTAGTAAAGATGAAATTATTGGTCTTGCTTCTATTGATGTGCCTCCTAGTGATCCCTTAGAACAGTATTTGCTAGACCATGAAAATGATATGTTTATGAATGAAAGAAGGGAAATGGATGAAGTATTCTTTAAACAGGAACCCATCCTGAAACACAATTTTCCTGTCGAAATCCTGGGGGATCCTCCTCCACCCAAGGGTGATCCCGTGTTTGAGCTCAAACCATTATCTGATACTCTTAAATATGTTTATCTTGATGAGAAAAAGATATATCCTGTTATTATTAGTGCTAACCTTTCAGAGCATGAAGAAGAGAGATTATTGAAAACTCTGAAGAAGCACCGTGCTGCTATTGGATATACTCTCGATGATCTTAAGGGCATTAGTCCCACACTATGTCAACACAAAATAAATTTGGAGAAAGATGCCAAACCAGTTCGTGATCACCAACGACGGCTGAATCCTAAGATGAAAGAAGTGGTAAGAAAGGAAATACTAAAGCTCCTTGAGGCAGGTATAATTTATCCCATTGCTGATAGTCAGTGGGTAAGTCCTGTCCATTGTGTCCCTAAAAAGGGAGGTATTACTATCGTTCCTAATGATAAAGATGAATTGATTCTGCAAATAATTATTACAGGTTATAGGATGGTAATTGATTTCCGCAAATTAAATAAGGCTACTAAAAAAGATCATTACCCCTTACCTTTTACTGATCAAATGCTAGAGAGATTATCCAAACATACACATTTTTGCTTTCTAGATGGTTATTCTGGTTTCTCTCAAATACCTGTGTCAGCTGATGATCAATCTAAGAGCACTTTTTCTTGCCCGTTCTGTACTTTTGCTTATAGACGTATGCCTTTTGGTTTATGTAATGCACCTGCTACCTTCCAAAGATGCATGATGGCTATATTCTATGACTTCTTTGAAAAGATTTGTGAGGTTTTCATGGACGATTTCTCCGTCTATGGGTCCTCTTTTGATGATTGCTTATGCAGCCTTGATCGAGTTTTGCAGAGATGTGAAGAAATGTACCTTGTCTTGAATTGGGAGAAGTGCCACTTTATGGTTAATGAAGGTATTGTCTTGGGGCATAAAGTTTCTGAAAGAGGTATTGGAGTTGATAAAGCTAAGGTTGATGCTGTTGAAAAGATGCCATGTCCCGAGGACATCAAAGGTATAAGAAGTTTCCTTGGTCACGCTGGTTTTTATAGGAGGTTCATTAAGGACTTCTCAAAAATTTCTCGGCCTCTGACTAATTTATTACAAAAAGATATACCATTTGTTTTTGATGATGATTGCATAGAAGCATTTGAAATAGTTAAGAAAGCATTGATCTCTGCACCTATTGTTCAACCACCTGATTGGAATTTACCCTTTGAAATTATGTGTGATGCTAGTGATTATGTTGTAGGTTCTGTTCTAGGGCAAAGAAATTAAATGTTATTCAATATGCTAGTAAAACTCTAGACAATGCTCAGAGAAATTATGCTACTACTGAAAAATAATTTTTGGCAGGTGTATTCGCTTATGATAAGTTTAGACCTTATATTGTTGATTCTAAAGTAACTATTCACACGGATCATGCTGCTATTAAATATCTTATGGAAAAGAATGATGCTAATCCTAGACTTATTAGATGGGTTCTCCTCCTACAAGAATTTGATCTGCATATTATTGATAGAAAGGGAGCTGAGAACCCCATTCCAGATAACTTGTCTAGGTTAGAAAATGTTCTTGATGACCCACTACCTATTGATGATAGCTTTCCTGGTGAACAATTGAATGTCATAAATGCTTCTCACACTGCTCCATGGTATGCTGATTATGCTAATTACATTGTTGCTAGATTTATACCACCTAGTTTCACATACCAGCAAAAGAAAAAGTTCTTCTATGATTTGAGACATTAATTTTGGGATGGCCCACATATTTATAAAGAAGGAGTAGATGGTGTTATTAGACGTTGTGTACCTGAGCATGAACAGGAACAGATCCTACGCAAGTGTCACTCCGAGGCTTATGGAGGACACCACGCTGGAGACAGAACTGCACATAAGGTATTGCAATCCGGTTTTTATTGGCCTACTCTCTTCAATGATGCCCGTAAGTCTGTCTTGTCTTGTGATGAATGTCAAAGAATTGGTAATATTAGTAGATGTCAAGAAATGCCTATGAATTATTCACTTGTTATTGAACCATTTGATGTTTGGGGCTTTGATTATATGGGACCTTTTCCTGCCTCCAATGAATAGACACATATTTTAGTTGCTGTTGATTACGTTACTAAGTGGGTAGAAGCTATTCCAACTAGTAGTGTTGATCACAACAGCTCTATTAAGATGCTTAAAGAAGTTATTTTTCTGAGGTTTGGAGTCCCTAGATATTTAATGACTGATGGTGGTTCACATTTTATTTATGGTGCTTTTCATAAAATGCTTGCTAAGTATGATGTTAATTATAGAATTGCATCTCCTTATCACCCACAGTCTTGTGCTCAAATAGAATTGAGTAATAGATAACTCAAATTAATTTTGCAAAAGATTGTTAATAGATCTAGAAAGAATTGGTCCAAGAAACTTGATGATGCATTATGGGCCTATAGAACTGCATATAAAAATCCTATGGGTATATCTCCGTATAAAATGGTTTATGGAAAAGCATGTCACTTACCTCTCGAACTAGAACATAAGGCTTATTGGGCTATTAAAGAGCTCAATTATGATTTCAAATTTGCCGGTGAGAAGAGGTTATTTGACATTAGCTCACTTGATGAATGGAGAACCAAAGCCTATGAGAATGCCAAATTGTTTAAAGAAAAAGTTAAAAGATGGCATGACAAAAGAATAGAGAAGCGTGAGTTTAATGTAGGTGAATATGTATTGCTATACAACTCTCGTTTAAGATTTTTTTGAAGGAAAGCTTCTCTCTAAATGGGAAGATCCTTACGTTATCGAGGAGGTCTATCGTTCCGGTGCCATAAAAATCAACAACTTCGAAGGCACAAATCCGAAGGTGGTGAACTGTCAAAGAATCAAACATTATATCTCAGGTAATCCTATAAATGTTGAATCCAATGTTATTGAAACCCCGGAGGAATACATAAGGGACACTTTCCGGAACGTTTCAGACTCCGAAAAGGAATAGGTATGTGATACGGTAAGTAAACCAACTCCAAAACAGTTCTAATGGCAATTTTCTTCCGTTTTGGAATATTTAAAAAAATAGAAGAATAAGAAGCAGTCCGGGAAGGACACAATGGATCCACGAGGGTGGAGGGCGCGCCCTACCCCCTGGGCGCGCCCCTTACCTCATGGGCACCTCGTGTGCTCTCTGTGCTTCGTGTTCTTACACGTCACGTATTTTGGTCGGTAAAAATTCATTATATAACCTCTCGAAGGTTTTGACCACCGTATCACGCAAAAATATCATGTTCTTGTTTCGAGCTGTTTTCTACCAGGGTTGTCAAAGCCAAGCATCATGCGTCTCCCTCCTACTACAACAATGAGGGCAACGATGCTTGGGTAATGAAGATAGAGCTGAAGAGAGAAGAACCCATGGAGATCAACAAGGATGAAAGGATCAAGAAGGTCATGGAGGACCAAGTTCCGGCAACAGAGGACATCCTTCAACTCGATCACAATCTTCTTACCCCAACTGAGATCAAATATTTCAAGATGATTGAGCTATCTCGTATACAAAACAAGTATCTCACACGTGAAAATATTTTGTTGAAGGAGCATATCATCACACTCAAGGGCATTATCCACAAGTTGGAAGACCTCCTACGCTCGATGTGTGACTACCCATCATCACCACCATCTTCTTCACCAACAAAGGAGACATAATCACATGGGTATGGGCACTCCCCTTGGCAATCGCCAAGCTTGGGGGAGTGCCCCGGTATCATATCACCATCACTTCTATCTTTACCTTTTTTCTTAGTTCGATCCTTTTGGTAATATCTTGATCTAGTAGAATAAAGTTTTAGTATGATCTAGTTGTGAGTTTTGCTTTATGATCCTTCTATGTAATCGAGTCCATGAGCTATATATAATAAAGATTAGTGTTGAGTCAAGGGCTTGATTATTTTGCCATGATCTTGAGTGAATAATACAAAATAGAAAGAATAAAAAGGAAATAAAATAGATCATATAGATCTTATGGAGAGTAATGAGCTCACATAGAAAGAGTATGATGAATAAAAGTTGTTGAGAGTTGACAAACATAGTTTTGGTCAGCGTTGTAATTAATAGGAAGTAATAAAGAAAGAGAGGTCTTCACATATAAATACACTATCTTAGACATCTTTTATGATTGTGAGCACTCATTAAAATATCACATGGTAAAGAGTTGACGTTGGACAATGAAGACAACATAATGGGTTATGTTTTCTTACATCAAAGATAAATTATATTGCCATGGATCATCCAACATGGTTGAGCTTGCCTTTCCCTCTCATGCTAGCCAATTCTTTGCACCAAGTAGAGATACTACTTGTGCTTCCAAATATCCCTAAACCCAGTTTTGCCATGAGAGTCCACCATACCTACCTATGGATTGAGTAAGATCCTTCAAGTAAGTTGTCATCGGTGCAAGCAATAAAAATTGCTCTCTAAATATGTATGACTTATTAGTGTGGGAGAAAATAAGCTTTATACGATCATGTGATATGGAAGAAATAAAAGCGATGGACTGCATAATAAAGGTCCATATCACAAGTGGCAATATAAAGTGACGTTCTTTCACATTAAGATTTTGTGCATCCAGCCATAAAAGCGCATGACAACCTCTGCTTCCCTCTGCAAAGGGCCTATCTTTTACTTTTATCTCCTACCTTACATAAGAGTCATCGTGATCTTCACCTTTGCTTTTTAGATTTCATCTTTTGGCAAGCACAACATGTTGGAAAGATCCTCGTATATATGGCTAATTGGATGTGAGTTTTCATGAACTATTATTGTTGACATTACCCTTGAGGTAAAACGTTGGGAGGCAAAACTATAAGCCCCTATCTTTATCTGTGTCCGATTAAAACTCCATACCCATAAGTATTGCGTGAGTGTTAGCAATTGTGAAAGACTATATGATAGTTGGGTATGTGGACTTGCTGAAAAGCTCTTATATTGACTCTTGACTACGTTATGATAAATTGCAATTGCTCCAATGACTGAGATTATAGTTTGTTAGTTTTCAACGAAGTTTATGATTCATACTTGAAATTGTGATTTAATTGTAACTCTAGCATAAGAGATCATATGACAAGAATTATATAAGTTGTTGTTCTAAGAATGACCATGATGCCCTCATGTCCGTATTTTATTTTTATCGACACCTCTATCTCTAAACATGTGGACATATTTTATGATTTCGGCTTTTGCTTGAGGACAAGCGAGGTCTAAGCTTGGGGGAGTTGATACGTCCATTTTGCATCATGCTTTTATATCGATATTTATTGCATTATGGGCTGTTATTACACATTATGTCACAATACTTACGCCTATTCTCTCTTATTTTACAAGGTTTATGCTACCTCTTGAGCTCTGCGTTGGTTTTCCCCGAAGAGGAAGGGATGATGTAGCAAAGTAGCGTAAGTATTTCTCTCAGTTTTTGAGAACCAAGGTATCAATCCAGTAGGAGGCTACACGCGAGTCCCTCATACCTGCACAAAACAAATAAATCCTCGCAACCAACGCGAATAGGGGTTGTGAATCCCTACACGGCCACTTACGAGAGTGACATCTGATAGATATGATAAGATAATATTTTTGGTATTTTTGTGATAAAGTTGCAAAGTAAAATAAAGGCAAAGTAAAAAAGCAAAGGAAATAACTAAGTAGTAGGAGATTAATATGATAAAAATAGACCCGGGGGCCATAGGTTTCATTAGTGGCTTCTCTCGAGAGCATAAGTATTCTACGGTGGGTGAACAAATTACTGTTGAGCAATTGACAGAATTGAGCATAGTTATGAGAATATCTAGGTATGATCATGTATATAGGCATCACGTCCGAGACAAGTAGACCGACTCCTGCCTGCATCTACTACTATTACTCCACTCATTGACCACTATCCAGCATGCATCTAGACTATTAAGTTAAAAACAGAGTAACGCCTTAAGCAAGATGGCATGATGTAGAGGGATAATCTCATGCAATATGATGAAAACCCCATCTTTTTATCCTCGATGGAAACAATAGAATACGTGCCTTGCTGCCCCTACTGTCACTGGGAAAGGACACCGCAAGATTGAACCCAAAGCTAAGCACTTCTCCCATTGCAATAAAGATCAATCTAGTAGGCCAAACCAAACTGATAATTCGAAGACACTTGCAAATATAACCAATCATACATAAAAGAATTCAGAGAAGATTCAAATATTGTTCATAGATAGACTTGATCATTAACCCACAATTCATCGATCTCAACAAACACACCGCAAAAAGAAGATTACATCGAATAGTTCTCCACAAGAGAGGGGGAGAGCATTGTATTGAGATCCAAAAAGAGAGAAGAAGCCATCTAGCTAATAACTATGGACCTGTAGGTCTGAGGTAAACTACTCACACTTCATCGGAGGGGCTATGTTGTTGATGTAGAAGCCCTCCGTGATCGATGCCCCCTCCGCGGAGCTCCAGAACAGGCCCCAAGATGGGATCTCGTGGATACAGAAAGTTGCGGCAGTGGAATTAGGTTTTTCGCTCCGTATTTGATCATTTGGGGGTACATAGGTATATATAGGAGGAAGGAGTACGTTAGTGGAGCAACAGGGGGCCCACGAGGGTGGAGGGCGCGCCTGGGGGGGGGGGGGGGGGGTTAGGCGCTCCCCCTACCTCGTGGCCTCCTCTTTTGTGTCTTGA
The DNA here is from genome assembly GCF_018294505.1 of Triticum aestivum. Lineage (NCBI taxonomy): Eukaryota > Viridiplantae > Streptophyta > Magnoliopsida > Poales > Poaceae > Triticum > Triticum aestivum. The sequence continues at coordinate 648,296,120 of NC_057797.1, forward strand.
CGTGGGGTTGAAGTCTCGTGGGTCTTGTTCGTTGAGAAAATCACGTTCCCGAAGGTTTCATTCCGTTTGGACTCCGTTTGATATTCCTTTTCTTCAAAACCCTAAAACAGGCAAAAAACAACAATTCTGGGCTGGGCCTCCAGTTAATAGGTTAGTCCCAAAAATAATATAAAAGTGGAAATAAAGCCCAATAATGTCCAAAACAGTAGATAATATAGCATGGAGCAATAAAAAATTATAGATACGTTGGAGACGTATCAAGCATCCCCAAGCTTAATTCTTGCTCGTCCTCGAGTAGGTAAATGATAAAAACAATTTTTTTTGATGCGGAGTGCTACTTGACATAATTTTAATGTAATTCTTCTTAATTGTGGTATGAATATTCAGATCCGAAAGATTCAAGACAAAAGTTTAATATTGACATAAAAATAATAATACTTCAAGCATACTAATTAAGAAATTATGTCTTCTCAAAATAGCATGGCCAAAGAAAGTTATCCCTACAAAATCATATAGTCTGGCTATGCTCCATCTTCACTACACAAAATATTTAAATCATGCACAACCCCGATGACAAGCCAAGAAATTGTTTCATACTTTTGACATTCTCTAACTTTTTCAATCTTCACACAATACATCAATGTGAGCCATGGAGATAGCACCTATAGGTGGAATAGAATGGTGGTTGTGGAGAAGACAAAAAGGGAGAAGATAGTCTCACATCAACTAGGCGTATCAACGGGCTATGGAGATGCCCATCAATAGATATCAATGTGAGTGAGTAGGGATTGCCATGCAACGGATGCACTAGAGCTATAAGTATATGATAGCTCAAAAAGAAACTAAGTGGGTGTGCATCCAACTTGCTTGCTCACAAAGACCTAGGGCATTTTGAGGGAGCCCATCATTGGAATATACAAGCCAAGTTCTATAATGAAAAATTCCCACTAGTATATGAAAGTGACAAAATGAGAGACTCTATATTATGAATATCATGGTGCTACTTTGAAGCACAAGTGTGGTAAAAGGATAGTAGCATTTCCCCTTCTCTCTTTTTCTCTCATTTTTTTATTTGGGTCTTTTCTCTTTTTTATGGCCTCTTTTTTATTTGGGCTTCTTTGGCCTCTCTTTTTTTTGTCCGGAGTCTCATCCCGACTTGTGGGGGAATCATAGTCTCCATCATCCTTTCCTCACTGGGACAATGCTCTAATAATGATGATCATCACACTTTTATTTTTCTTACAACTCAACAATTACAACTCGATACTTAGAACAAAATATGACTCTATATGAATGCCTCCGGTGGTGTACCGGGATATGCAATGACTCATGAGTGACATGTATGAAAGAATTATGAATGGTGGCTTTGCCACAAATACGATGTCGACTACACGATCATGCTAAGAAATATGAAAATGATGGAGTGTGTCATAATAAACAGAACGATCGAAAGTTGCATGGCAATATATCTTGGAATGGCTATTGAAATGCCATAATGGGTAGGTATGGTGGCTGTTCTGAGGAAGGTATATGGTGGGTGTATGATACCGGCGAAAGGTACGTGGTATTAGAGAGGCTAGCAATGATGGAAGGGTGAGAGTGCGTATAATCCATGGACTCAACATTAGTCATAAAGAACTCATATAATTATTGCAAAAATGTACAAGTTATCAAAGCAAAGTATTACGCACATGCTCCTAGGGGGATAGATTGGTAGGAAAATATCATCGCTCGTCCCCGACTGCCACTCATAAGGAAGACAATCAAAAAATAAATCATGCTCTGACTTCATCACATAACGGTTCACCATACGTGCATGCTACGGGAATCACAAACTTTAACACAAGTATTTCTCAAATTCACAACTACTCAACTAGCACAACTTTAATATCACCATCTTCATATCTCAAAACAATTATCAAGCATCAAACTTCTCATAGTATTCAACACACTCATAAGAAAGTTTTATTATTAACCTTGTATACCAAGCATATTAGGATTTTAAGCAAATTACCATACTATTTAAGACTCTCAAAATAATCTAAGTGAAGCATAATAGATCAATAGTTTCTATAAAACAAATCCACCACCGTGATCTAAAAGATATAAGTGAAGTACTAGAGCAAAACTACATAACTCAAATGATACAAGCGAAGCACATAGAGTATTCTAACAAATTCCAAATCATGTATGGCTCTCTCCAAAGGTGTGTACAGCAAGGATGATTGTGGTAAACTAAAAAGTAAATACTCAAATCATACAAGGCGCTCCAAGCAAAACACATATCATGTGGCGAATAAAAATATAGCTCCAAGTAAAGTTACCGATAGAAGTAGACGAAAGAGGGGATGCCTTCCGGGGCATCCCTAAGAATTGGCTTCTAGGTGTCCTTAGATTATCTTGGGGGTGCCATGGGCATCCCCAAGCTTAGGCTATTTCCCCTCCTTGTTCCATAATCCATCAAATCTTTACCCAAAACTTGAAAACTTCACAACACAAAACTTAAAGTAGAAAATCTCGTGAGCTCCGTTAGCGAAAGAAAACAAAAGACCACTTCAAGGTACTGTAATGAACTCATTATTTATTTATATTGGTGTTATACCTACTGTATTCCAACTTCTATATGGTTTATAAACTATTTTACTAGCCATAGATTCATCAAAATAAGCAAACAACACACGAAAAACAGAATCTATCAAAACCAGAACAGTCTGTAGTAATCGGTAGCTAGCGCAAGATCTGGAACCCCAAAAATTCTAAAACAAATTTATGGATGTGAGGAATTTATCTATTAATCATATGCACAAGGAATTAACTAAATATCACTTTCCAAATAAAAATGGCAGTAGTTCTCGTGAGCGCTAAAGTTTCTGTTTTTTACAGCAAGTGTAACAAGACTTTCCCGAAGTCTTCCCAACGGTTCTACTTGGCACAAACACTAATTAAACACAAAAAACACAACCAAAACAGAGGCTAGATAAATTATTTAGTACTAAACAGGAGCAAAAACCAAGGAATAAAAATAAAATTGGGTTGCCTCCCAAAAAGCGCTATCGTTTAACGCCCCTAGCTAGGCATAGCAAGCAAGGATAGATCTAGGTTTTACCATCTTTGGTAGGCAATCCATAAGTGTCTCTCATAATTGATTCATAAGGTAATTTAATTTTATTTCTAAGAAAGTGTTACATGCCTTTCCTTAATGGAAATTTGAATCTAATATTTCCTTCCTTCATATCAATAATTGCACCAATCGTTCTAAGGAAAGGTCTACCAAGAATAATAGGACATGAAGGATTGCAATCTATGTCAAGAACAATAAAATCTACGGGCACATAATTCCTATTTTCAATAATAAGAACATCATTAATTCTTCCCATAGGTTTCTTAATAGTGGAATCCGCAAGGTGCAAGTTTAAAGAGCAATCATCAAAATCACGGAAACCTAACAAATCACACAAAGTCTTTGGAATCGTGGAAACACTGGCACCCAAATCACATAAAGCATATCATTCATGATCTTTAATTTTAATTTTAATAGTTGGTTCCCACTCATCATAAAGCTTTCTAGGGATAGAAACTTCCAATTAAAATTTTTCTTCATAAGATTGCATCAAGGCATCAACGATATGTTCAGTAAACGCTTTATTTTGACTATAAGCATGAGGAGAATTTAGCACGGATTGCAACAAGGAAATACAATAAATCAAAGAGCAGTTTTCATAGTTAAATTCCTTAAAATCCATAATAGTGGGTTTAGCAACATCTAGGGTTTTAATTTCTTCAATCCCACTTTTATCAATTTTAGCATCAAGATCAAAAAATTCCGAATTCTTGGAACACCTTCTAGGTAAAGGTGGATCATATTCAGTCCCATCATTATCAAGATTCATATTGCAAAACAAAGATTTAATAGGGGACACATCAATAACTTTTAGATCTTCATCATTATTTTCGTAGGATCTAGAAGAACATGATCTTATAACGGCATCTTTCTTAGCACGCATCCTAGCGGTTCTTTCTTTGCACTCATCAATGGAAATTCTCATGGCTTTGAGAGACTCATTGATATAATGCTTAGGTGGAATAGATCTAATTTTGAAAGAATCAACATCAAGAGAAATTCTATCAACATTCCTAGCCAACTCATCAATCTTAAGCAATTTTTCTTCAATCAAAGCATTAAAATTCTTTTGTGAAGCAATAAATTCTTTAATATTAGATTCAAAATCAGAGGGCATCTTATTATAATTTCCATAAGAATTGTTTTAGGAATTACCATAATTATTATAGGGATTACTAGGATAAGGCCTAGGATTAAAATTTCCTCTATACGCGTTGTTACCAAAATTGTTCCTACCAACAAAATTCACATCCATAGATTCATTATTATTCTCAATCAAAGTAGACAAGGGCATATCATTAGGATCAGAAGAAACACTCTTATTAGCAAATAATTTCATAAGTTCATCCATCTTTCCACTCAAATCATTAATTTCTTCTATCGCATGCACCTTTTTATTAGTAGATCTTTCAGTATGCCATTGAGAATAATTAACCATAATATTATCTAGGAGTTTAGTAGATTCTCCTAAAGTGATTTCCATAAATGTGCCTCCCACGACCGAATCTAAAAGATTTCTAGAAGAAAAATTCAATTCAGCTAAATTTTTTGTATAATCATCCACAAATTTAAACCATGAGTAGGGCAATTACGTATCATTAGTTTCATTCTCTCCCAAGCTTGTGTAACATGTTCATGATCAAGTTGCTTAAAATTCATAATATTGTTTCTAAGAGAGATGATATTAGCGGGAGGAAAATACTTAGAGATTAAAGCATCTTTGCACTTGTTCCATGAATCAATACTATTTTTAGGCAAAGACGAAAACCAAGCTTTAGCACGATCTCTAAGCGAAAAAGGAAATAGCTTCAATTTAACAATACCATTATCAACATCTTTCTTCTTTTGCATATCACACAAATCAATGAAGCTATTTAGATGGGTAGCGGCATCTTCACTAGGAATGCCGGAAAATGGATCTTTCATGACAAGATTCAACAAAGCAGTATTAATTTCACAAGATTCAACATCGGTAAGAGGAGCAATCAGAGTGCTAATAAAATCATTGTTGTTGGTATTGGTGAAGTCACATAATTTAGTATTATCTTGAGCCATCGTGACAAGCTTGCAAACTACCACACAAGCAAACAAAAAGCAAGCGGGTAAAAAGAGGCAAATAGAGAAAGAGATGGAGGATAGAGAGAGAGGGCGAATAAAACGACAAGGGTGAAGTGGGGGCGAGAGGAAAACGAGAGGCAAATGGCAAATAGTGTAATGCGGGAGATAAGGGTATGTGATGGGTACTTGGTATGTTGACTTCTACGTAGACCTCCCCGACAACGGCGCCAGAAATCCTTCTTGCTACCTCTTGAGTACTGTGTTGGTTTTCCCCAAAGAGGAAGGGATGATGCAGAAAAGTAGCGTAAGTATTTCCCGCAGTCTTTGAGAACCAAGGTATCAATCTAGTAGGAGGCTACGTGCGAGTCCCTCGTACTTGCACAAAACAAATAAATCCTCGCAACCAACGCGAATAGGGGTTGTCAATCCCTACACGGCCACTTACGAGACTGAGATCTGATATGTATGATAAGATAATATTTTTGGTATTTTTGTGATAAAGATGCAAAGTAAAATAAAGGCAAAGTAAAAAGCAAAGGAAATAACTAAGTAGTAGGAGATTAATATGATAAAGACAGACCTGGGGGCCATAGGTTTCACTAGTGGCTTCTCTCGAGAGCATAAGTATTCTATGGTGGGTGAACAAATTACTGATGAGCAATTGACAGAATTGAGCATAGTTATGAGAATATCTAGGTATGGTCATGTATATAGGCATCACGTCCGAGACAAGTAGACCGACTCCTGCCTGCATCTTCTACTATTACTCCACTCATCAACCGCTATCCAGCATGCATCTAGAGTATTAAGTTAAAAACAGAGTAACGCATTAGGTAAGATGACATGATGTAGAGGGATAAACTCATGCAATATGATGAAAACCCCATCTTGTTATCCTCGATGGTAACAATACAATATGTGCCTTGCTGCCCCTACTGTCACTGGGAAAGGAAACCACAAGATTGAACCCAAGGCTAAGCACTTCTCCCATTGGAAGAAAGATCAATCTAGTAGGCCAAACCAAACTGATAATTCGAAGAGACTTGCAAAGATAACCAATCATACATAAAAGAATTCAGAGAAGATTCAAATATTGTTCATAGATAGACTTGATCATAAACCCACAATTCATCGGTCTCGACAAACACACCGCAAAAAGAAGATTACATTGAATAGTTATCCACAAGAGAGGGGGAGAACATTGTATTGAGATCCAAAAAGAAAGAAGAAGCCATCTAACTAATAACTATGGACCCGTAGGTCTGAGGTAAACTACTCACACTTCATCGGAGGGGCTATGGTGTTGATGTAGAAGCCCTCCGTGATCGATGCCCCCTCCGGCAGAGCTCCGGAACAGGCCCCAAGATGGGATCTCGTGGATACAGAAAGTTGCGGCGGTGGAATTAGGTTTCTGGCTCTGTATCTGATCGTTTGGGGGTACGTAGGTATATATAGGAGGAAGGAGTACGTCGGTGGAGCAACGGGGGGCCCACGAGGGTGGAGGGCGCTCCTGGGGGGTAGGCGCGCCCCCTACCTCGTGGCCTCCTCTTTTGTGTCTTGACGTAGGGTCGAAGTCTCCTGGGTCTTGTTCGTTGAGAAAATCACGTTCCCGAAGGTTTCATTCCGTTTGGACTCCGTTTGATATTCATTTTCTTCGAAACCCTAAAACAGGCAAAAATCAGCAATTCTGGGCTGGGCGCAAGACTTTCCGGAGGGGGGCCACACCCTGCCCACAAGTATGGGGGGCGCGCCCTACCCCCCTGGGCGTGCCCCCTGCCTCGTGGGCCCCCTGATGGCCCTCCAATGCCCATCTTCTACTATATGGAGTCCTTCGATGAGAAAAAAATCATAAGCCAGCTTTCGGGACGATACTCCGCCGCCACGAGGCGGAACCTTGGCGGAACCAATCTAGGGCTTCGGCGGAGCTGTCCTACCAGGGAAACTTCCCTCTGGGAGGGGGAAATCATCGCCATCGTCATCACCAGCGCTCCCCTCATCGGGACAGGGCAATTACCATCAACATCTTCACCAGCACCATCTCCTCTCAAACCCTAGTTCATCTCTTGTATCCAATTCTTGTCTCTAAGTCCGGGATTGGTACCTGTGGGTTGCTACTAGTGTTGATTACTCCTTGTAGTTGATGCTAGTTGGTTTATTTGGTGGAAGATCATATGCTCAGATCCTATATGCATATTAATACCCCTCTGATTATGAACATGAATATGCTTTGTGAGTAGTTACGTTTGTTCCTGAGGACATGGGAGAAGTCTTGCTATTAGTAGTCATGTGAATTTGGTATTCATTCGATATTTTGATGAGATGTATGTTGTCTTTCCTCTAGTGGTGTTTTGTGAACGTCGACTACATGACACTTCACCATTATTTGGGCCTAGAGGAAGGCATTGGGAAGTAATAAGTAGATGATGGGTTGCTAGAGTGACAGAAGCTTAAACCCTAGTTTATGCATTGCTTCGTAAGGGGCTGATTTAGATCCATATGTTTCATGCTATGGTTAGGTTTACCTTAATACTTTTGTTGTAGTTGCGGATGCTTGCAATAGAGGTTAATCATAAGTGGGATGCTTGTCCAAGTAAGGGCAGTACCCAAGCACCGGTCCACCCACATACCAAATTATCAAAGTACTGAATGTGAATCATATGATCATGATGAAAACTAGCTTGATGATATTCCCATGTGTCCTCGGGAGCGCTTTTCTATATATAAGAATTTGTCCAGGCTTGTCCTTTGCTACAAAAAGGATTGGGCCACCTTGTTGCACTTTATTTACTTTTGTTACTTGTTGCTCGTTACAAATTATCTTATCACAAAACTATCTGTTACCTATAGTTTCAGTGCTTGCAGAGAATACCTTGCTGAAAACCGCTTATCATTTCCTTCTGCTCCTCGTTGGGTTCGACACTCTTACTTATCGAAAGGACTACGATAGATCCCCTATACTTGTGGGTCATCAGACTTGCAAACCTCAACACAAGTATTTCTCAAATTCACAAATACTCAACTAGTATGACTCTAATATCACCATCTTCATATCTCGAAACAATCATCAAGTATCAAACTTCTCATAGTATTCAATGCACTCTATATGAAAGTTTTTATTATACCCATCTTCGATGCCTATCATATTAGGACTAATTTCATAACCGAAGCAAATTACTGTGCTGTTCTAAAAGACTCTCAAAATAATATAAGTGAAGCATGAGACATCAATAATTTCTATAATATAAAACTACCATCGTGCTCTAAAAGATATAAGTGAAGCACTAGAGCAAACGACAAACTACTTCAAAAGGTATAAGTGAAGATCAATGAGTAGTTGAATAATTATGTAACTATGTGAAGACTCTCTAACATTTAATAATTTCAGATCTTGGGATATTATTCAAACAGCAAGCAAAACAATACAAAATAAAATGATGCTCCAAGCAAAACACATATCATGTGGTGAATAAAAATATAGCTCCAAGTAAAGTTACCGATGAACGAAGACGAAAGAGGGGATGCCATCCGGGGCATCCCCAAGCTTAGGCTCTTGGTTGTCCTTGAATATAACCTTTGAAGGCAATATGCCCTAGAGGCAATAATAAAATTATTATTTATTTCCTTATATCATGATAAATGTTTATTATTCATGCTAGAATTGTATTAACCGGAAACTTAGTACATGCGTGAATACACAGACAAAGAGAGTGTCACTAGTATGCCTCTACTTGACTAGCTCATTGATTCAAAGATGGTTAAGTTTCCTATCCATAGACATGATGTCATTTGATTAACGGGATCATATCATTAGAGAATGACGTGATTGACTTGACCCATTCCGTTAGCTTAGCACAATGATCATTTAGTTTGTTGCTACTACTTTCTTCATGACTTATACATGTTCCTCAGACTCCAAGATTATGCAACTCCCGAATACCGGAGGAACACTTTATGTGCTACAAAACGTCACAACGTAACTGGGTAATTATAAAGGTGCTCTATAGGTGTCTCTGATGGTACTTGTTGAGTTGGCATAGATCGAGATTAGGATTTGTCACTCCGATTGTCGAAGAGGTATCTCTGGGCCCTCTCGGTAATGCACATCACTATAAGCCTTGCAAGCAATGTGACTAATGAGTTAGTTGCGGGATGATGCATTACATAACAAGTAAAGAGACTTGCCGGTAATGTGATTGAACTAGTCATTGAGATATCGATGATCGAATCTTGGGCAAGTAACATACCGATGACAAAGGGAACAACGTATGTTGCTATGCGGTTTGACCGATAAAGATCTTCATAGAATATGTAGGAACCAATATGATCATCCAGGTTCCGCTATTGGTTATTGACCGGAGATGAGTCTCGGTCCTGTCTACATAGTTCTCGAACCCGTAGGGTCCGCACGCTTAATGTTCGGTGACGATCGGTATTATGAGTTTATGTGTTTTGATGTACCGAAGGTTGTTCGGAGTCCCGGATGAGATCGGGGACATGACGAGGAGTATCAAAATGTTTGAGACGTAATGATCGATATATGGGAAGGCTATATTCGGACATCGGAAAGGTTCTAAGTGGTTCAGGTATTTATCGGAGTACCAGAGAGTTAGGGGAATTCGCCGGGGGAGTATATGGGCCTTATTGGGCTTTAGGGGAGAGAGAGGGCTGCCTAGAGCAGGCCATGCACCCCCCAAGGGCTAGTCCAAATTGGACTAGAGGGAGGGGTGGCGCCGCCTCCTTCCTTCTCTTCTCTCCTACTCCTACTACTTGGAAGGGGGGAATCCTACTCCCGGAGGGAGTAGGACTCCCCAGGGCGTGCCATAGTAGAGGGACGGCCCTCCCCTCCCCCACTCCTTTATATATGGGGTAAGGGGGCACCCCATGGACACGCAAGTTGATCATTGATCTCTTAGCTGTGTGCGGTGCCCCCCTCCACCATAATCCACCTCGGTCATATCATAGCGGTGCTTAGGCGAAGCCCTGTTCCGGTAGCATCATCATCACTGTCATCACGCCGTCGTGTTGATGAAGCTCTCCCTTAACACTCTGCTGGATCGTGAATTTGTGGGATTTCACCGAGCTGAACGTGTGCAGATCGCGGAGGTGCCATACTTTCGGTACTAGGATCAATCGATCATGAAGACATACGACTACATCAACCGCGTTGTCATAATGGTTCCGCTTACGGTCTACGAGTGTATGTGGACAACACTCTCCCCTCTCGTTGCTATGCATCACCATGATCTTCCGCGTGCGTAGGAAATTTTTGGAAATTACTGCGTTCCCCAACAGTGGCATCCGAGCCAGGTTTATGCGTAGATGTTTTATACACGAGTAGAACACAAAGGAGTTGTGGGCGTGGGTATATACATATTGCTTGCCGTCACTAGTTGATTCTTGATTCGGCGGTATTGTTGGATGAAGCGGCCTAGACCGACATTACGCGTACGCTTACGCGAGGCTGGTTCTACTGACGTGCTTCGCACATAGGTGGCTAGTGGGTGTCTATTTCTCCAGCTTTAGTTGAATCGGATTCAATGAACAGGGTTCTTTTTGAAGATCAAAAAGCAATCACTATACTGCGTTGTGGTTTTTGATGCGTAGGTAAGAACGGTTCTTGCTCAGCCCGTAGCAGCCACGTAAAACTTGCAACAACAAAGTAGAGGATGTCTAACTTGTTTTTGCAGGGCATGTTGTGATGTGATATGATCAAGACATGATGCTAAATTTTATTATATGAGATGATCATGTTGTGTAACACAGTTATCGGCAACTAGCGGAAGCCTTATGGTTGTCTCTTTATTGCATAAGATGCAAGCGCCATACAATTGCTTTACTTTATCGCTATGCGATAGCAATAGTTGCAAGAGCAATAGTTGGCGAGATGACCATGTGACCACACATTGATAGAGATCAAGATGATGGACATCATGGTGTCATGCCAGTGACGATAGAGATCATGACGGTACTTTAGAGATGGAGATCAAAGGCGCAAGATGATCATGGCCATATCATGTCACATATTTTGATTGCATATGATGTTTATACTTTATACATCTTATTTTGCTTAGTTCGACGGTACCATTATAAGATGATCTCTCACTAAATTTCAAGGTATAAGTGTTCTCCCTGAGTATGCACCATGGCGACAGTTCGTCGTGCCGAGACACCACGTGATGATCGGGTGTGATAAGCTCTACGTTCACATACAACGGGTGCAAGCTAGTTTTGCACACGCGGAATACTCGGGTTAAACTTGACGAGCCTAGCATATGCAGATATGGCCTCGGAACACTGGAGACCAAAAGGTCGAGCGTGAATCATATAGTAGATATGATCAACATAGTGATGTTCACCATTGAAAACTAATCCATCTCACGTGATGATCGGACATGGTTTAGTTGATTTGGATCATGTGATCATTTAGATGACTAGAGGGATGTCTATCTAAGTGGTAGTTCTTAAGTAATATGATTAATTGAACTTTAATTTATCATGCACTTAGTCCTGATAGTATTTGCATAACTATGTTGTAGATCAATAGCTCACGATGTAGCTCCCCGTTTATTTTTGATATGTTCCAAGAGAAAAATAAGTTGAAAGATGTAAGCAGCAATGATGCGGACTCGCTCCGTGATCTTAGGATTATCCTCAATGCTGCATAGAAGAATTATGTCCTTGATGCACCGCTAGGTGACGGACCTATTGCAGGATCAGATGAAGACATTATGAACGTTTCGCAAGCTCGATATGATGACTACTTGATAGTTTAGTGCACCATCCTTTACGGCTTTGAATTGGGGCTCAAAGACATTTTGAACGCCGCGGAGCGTATGAGATGTTCCAAGAATTGAAATTAGTATTTCAAACTCATGCCCATGTCGAAAGGTATGAGACCTTTGACAAGCACTTTACCTACAATATGGAGGAGAATAGCTCACCTAGTAAGCATGTGCTCAAAATGTCTGAGTACTACAATCACTTGAATCAAGTGGGAGTTAATCTTCCAGATAAGATAGTGATTGACAGAGTTCTCTAGTCACTATCACCAAGTTACTAGAACTTCATGATGAACTATAATATGCAAGTGATGACGAAAGTAATTCCCGAGCTCTTCGCAATGCTGAAATCGGTGAAGGTAGAAATCAAGAAAGAGCATCAAGTGTTGATGGTTGACAAGACCACTAGTTTCAAGAAAAGGGCAAAGGGAAGAAGGGGAACTTCAAGAAGAACGGCAAGAAAGTTGCTTCTCAAGTGAAGAAGCCCAAGTCTAGACGTAAGCCTGAGACTAAGTGCCTCTACTGCAAAGGGACTGGTCACTGGAAGCAGAACTGCCGCAAGTATTTGGCAGATAAGAAGGATGGCAAAGTGAACATAGGTATATTTGATATACAAGTTATTGATGTGTACTTTACTAGTGTTTATAGCAACCCCTCAGTATTTGATACTAGTTTAGTTGCTAAAGATTAGTAACTCGAAACAAGAGTTGCAGGATGAAGAGAGACTAGTTAAGGGTGAAGTGACGATGTGTGTTGGAAGTGGTTCCAAGATTGATATGATCATCGTCGCACACTCCCTATACTTTTGGGATTAGTTTTGAACCTAAACCAATGTTATTTGGTGTTTGCATTAAGCATGAATATGATTTGATCATGTTTATTGGAATACGATTATTCATTTAAAGTCAGAGGATAATTATTATTCTGTTTATTGAATAAAACCTTCAATGGTCATACACCCAAGGTGATTGGTTTATTGAATCTCGATCGTAGTGATACATATATTCATAACATTGAAGACAAAAGATGCAAAGTTAATAATGATAGTGCAACTTATTACTGGCACTGCCGTTTAGGTCATATTGGTGTAAAGCGCATGAAGAAACTCCATGTTGATGGGCTTTTGGAATCACTTGATTATGAATCTTTTAATGCTTGCGAACCATGCCTCGTGGGCAAGATGACTAAAACTCCGTTCTCTGGAACAATGGAGCAAGCAACTGACTTATTGGAAATAATACATACTGATTTATGCAATCCGATGAGTGTTGAGGCTCGCGGCTAGTATCGTTATTTTCTGACCTTCACAGATGATTTGAGCAGATATGGGTATATCTAATTGATGAAACATAAGTCTGAAACATTTGAAAAGTTCACAGAATTTTAGAGTGAAGTGGAAAATCATCGTAACAAGAAAATAAAAGTTTCTGCGATCTGATCGTGGAGGAGAATATTTGAGTTACGAGTTTGGTCTTCATATGAAACAATGCGGAATAGTTTCGCAACTCACGCCACCTGGAACACCACAACATAATGGTGTGTCTGAACGTTGTAATCGTACTTTATTGGGTATGGTGTGATCTATGATGTCTCATACCGATTTACCACTATCATTTTGGGGTTATGCATTAGAGACAATTGCATTCATGTTAAATAGGCACCCTCTAATCCGTTGAGACGACACAGTATGAACTATGGTTTGGCTAGAAACCTAAGCTGTCATTTCTTAAAGTTTGGGGTTGTGATGCTTATGTGAAAAAGTTTCAGCCTGATAAGAACAAATCTAAATCGGAAAAGTGCGTCTTCATAGGATACCCAAAAGAAACTGTTGGGTACACCTTCTATCACAGATCCGAAAGGCAATATCTTTGTTGATAAGGGTGGTCCTTTCTAGAGAAGAAGTTTCTCTCGAAAGAAGTGAGTGGGAGGAATATAGAACTTGATGAGGTAATTGTACCTTCTCCCGAATTGGAAAGTAGTTCATCACAGAAATCAGTTCTAGTGATCTCTACAACAATTATTGAGGAAGCTAATGATGATGATCATGAAACTTCAGATCAAGTTACTACGGAACCTCGTAGGACAACCAGAGTATGGTCCGCACCAGAGTGGTACGGTAATCCTTTCGGGAAGTCATGTTACTAGACCATGATGAACCTACGAAGTATGAGGAAGCAATGATGAGCCCAGATTCCGCAAAATGGCTTGAGGCCATGAAATCTGAGATGGGATCCATGTATGAGAACAAAGTATGGACTTTGATTGACTTGCCCGATGATCGTTGAGTCATTGAGAACAAATGGATCTTCAAGAGGAAGACAGACTCTGATAGTAGTGTTACTATCTACAAAGCTCGAATTGTCGCAAAAATACTTTCGACAAGTTCAAGGTGTTGACTACGATGAGATTTTCTCACTCGTATTGATGCTTAAAAGTCTGTCCGAATCATGTTAGCAGTTGCCGCATTTTATGAAATCTGGCAAATGGATGTCAAAACTGCAATCCTTAATGGATTTCTTAAAGAAGAGTTGTATATGATGCAACCAAAAGGTTTTGTCAACCCTAAAGGTGCTAACAAAGTGAACAAGCTCCAGTGATCCATCTATGGACTGGTGCAAGCATCTCGGAGTTGGAATATATGTTTTGATAAAGTGATCAAAGCATATGGTTTTATACAGACTGGCGGTGAAGCCTGTATTTACAAGAAAGTGAGTGGGAGCACTACAACATTTCTGATAAGTATATATGAATGACATATTGTTGATCAGAAATAATGTAGAATTTTCTGGAAAGCATAAAGGAATGTTTGAAAGGAGTTTTTCAAAGAAAGACCTCAGTGAAGCTACTTACATATTGAGCATCAAGATCTATAGAGATAGATCAAGGCACTTGATATATTTTCAATGAGTACCTACCTTGACAAGATTTTGAAGTAGTTCAAAATGGAACAGTCAAAGAAGGAGTTCTTGCCTGTGTTGCAAGGTGTGAAGTTGCGTAAAGACTCAAAACACGACCACAGCAGAAAATAGGAAGAGAATGAAAAGTCATTCCCTATGCCTCAGTCATAGGATCTATAAAGTATGCTATGTTGTTTACCAGTCCTATTGTATACCTTAGCATGATTCTGTCAAGGGAGTACAATAGTGATCTAGGAGTAGACCACTGGATAGCGGTCAAAATTATCCTTAGATGACTAAGGAAATGTTTCTCGGTTATGGAGGTGATAAAAGAGTTCGTCGTAAAGAGTTACGTCGATGCAAGCTTTTTACATCGATCTAGATGACTCTAAGTCTCGATCTGCATACATATTGACAGTGGGAGCAATTAGCTAGAGTAGCTATGTGCAGAGCATTATAGACATAGAAATTTGCAAAATACACACGGATCTGAATGTTGCAGACCCGTAGACTAAACTTCTCTCACAAGCAAAACATGATCACTCTTTGGGTGTTAATCACATAGCGATGTGAACTAGATTATTGAATCTAGTAAACCCTTTGGGTATTAGTCACATGGAGATGTGAACTAATCACATAAAGATGTGAACTAGATTATTGACTCTAGTGCAAGTGGGATACTAAAGGAAATATGCCCTAGAGGCAATAATAAACTTATTATTTATTTCCTTATATCATGATAAATGTTTATTATTCAAGCTAGAATTTTATTAACTGGAAACTTAGTACATGTGTGAATACATAGACAAACAGAGTGTCACTGTATGCATCTACTTCACTAGCTCATTGAATCAAAGATGGTTAAGTTTCCTAGCCATAGACATGATGTAGTGACCCGACCTCAAACAGTCAAGTCTCTGTGCTTCATTGTCATCCCTGGATCGGTAATGCTGACACACAGAGTACTCGAAGGATTTATAACAGAGTAGCAATCACACACTTATTACATCGAATGTCTCAAAAGAGAACTTATTACAATAAATATGGCTTAAGGCCATCTAAATACGATAACAGCGGAAGTCTTGGAAGATAAAGTGAGTCCATCAACTCCAACGGCATAGTTGAGTGCACGACAAACGACCTATGGCACCTAACTCGTCGTCTGAAAAGTTTGCAACATAATACATTGTAGCCCAAAACGGGTCAGCACATGGAATATGCTGGCAATGTAACACAATAGAGCAATGAACAGATAAAGGCAATCACTACATGCATATATGCCTGGTGAAGGCTCTACAGTTACATTTTTTTGCAAAAAGCCAATTTTTCCATACAACAACGGAATATATTTTATTTAACTATCATGGTAGTTGAAACATCATTGAGAAGGTTCCTCCAACTCAATCCCCAATTAGAAGCAACTAGCAAAAATGCCCGTGCGTTGCAACGGGAGATAATACCATTTTTTATGAAGTATGATTGTCTGAGTTGAGGAACTATGTCACCGTGTAACGGTCACCGATGGCTAAAAAAAGATGTATCATGGTGGATCACGGCGTGAATGTTAGGGCATGTGGTATGAATTCTGAGTAAATTGATCTGATTGACAATATTTTTTATTGAAAACCTTTTAGTCTATTTATCAAAAATAATGGCGGTATAATGAACAGCTGAAGTAATAAAAATTACATCAATGTCGTGTGTGTTACAAATGGATAAACATTCATCGCACTCCAACACTCCTATTTTTTCTTAAAAAACAGTAAGTATGCACTGTGCACATGTGTTGCAATGGGGAAGATAAATCCTCGCATGCCCCTGGCGGTCCATCTATGATGACCCTAGCGACTCATCTATATTGTCACTAATTAGAATTTACATACTATGCGGACTAATTACGTACGAAGACATGCCATCAATGTTTAATATTATTGGTTACGCTTTGATGTATAATGAAACATAGTCTGCATAGTATGTAATAGAATCGTTACCTTTGAAATAGGTTTCAATGTTACATACTATGCAGAGTATGTTACCTTTGAAAGAGGTTTCATTAAAGGGATTATTCCAATACCAATATAGTGCAATAGAATCATTAGAAAACATTATTGAAAACAGAAAAAAATCTAACAATTTCAATCTCCAAATTCCAATGAAAACATTTTATATCAAAGACAATATGTACTTCTTAATGTTGGGGGACATGTATATTAGTAAAACATGTGATAATTCGGGCCATGAATGAATCCTTTTTAGTTACATAGTTGACCAAAAATATAGGAAGGATGTAATTACTTTTGGTTAAGTTGAAATTTCTCAGAAGCTCTGACCCTATATGCATTACATTGCTACGATGAGTTCTTAGTTGCCCATCAGGTTGAGAAATCGTATAAAGTTTCACCTGCATCTCTTTTAAAGGTAGTCACATGTTGATAATGACGATAGAACAATTATATGATGACAATGTACACCGTCAATATTATACGCTCCATGCTATAGTGCATAGACAATTAGTAACTGCAATATTACATGGAAGCTCGGAAAGGAGTGTGCTTATTCAAAGGAACTTGGACAATATGTGCTTATTACCAGCTGGCTGATACATGCAGATCCAAAATCAAGATAACCGATTCAAAAACATACAGGAGTTGTTTAACTCATATCTTCTCCACGCACGAGAGCAGCAGGCACGAAAGACTTTCATGTTGAGGGCCCTCGTCGCACCACATGAACTAATTTTGGAGGAACAACAT
Source organism: Triticum aestivum (assembly GCF_018294505.1). Taxonomy (NCBI): domain Eukaryota; kingdom Viridiplantae; phylum Streptophyta; class Magnoliopsida; order Poales; family Poaceae; genus Triticum; species Triticum aestivum. Next base: position 648,313,728 of record NC_057797.1, read on the forward strand.
GGAGACGCGAAGAGTGCAAGCACGGTAGGTAGCGCGAGGTGCTCGTCATCGACGGTAGCGATGCTAGAACTACACTTTGTGACATGGCAGCAGTTGGTGTCTAAGAAGATGGAACCGATGGGGAGAATGAAGCTGGCAAGAAAGGCGACTTAAGACGGGGGCTGCACGCATCAATCCTTCCTCCCCTGTCTCCTTTCCTTTCATATATTCTGTTAAATTAAGAAGTCGTTGATTCCTTTCCTAATTTTTCCCTGTCCCAAATTTCTTCTTTCCTTATTTTTCCCTTCTTAAATTCCTTTCCTTCCATATATATACATTCCATCAAATTAGCAAGCCGTAGACTGCTTGGCTTATATTTCCCTATCACAATTCATTTCCTTCCAAATTCTGTCAAATTGGCAGGAGTGGGTTTCTTTCCTTATATTTCCCTGTTGTAATTCCTTTACTTCTATATTCTATCAAATTAGTCGGCCCTTTTCCTTATATTTCAATGTCCCAATTCCTTTCCATCCATATTCCTCTATGTCCCAATTCCTTTCCATCCATATTCCTCTCTCCACACGTCAGTTGCATGTTGCAACATTGAAATCGTTTCTAAATTGGAAACTCGGTTTCACCCTTCACTTATTGATTTTTGATATTGCTCATTATACCCAGAAAAGTAAAAAAACATATATAAACTGGGAGGTTTGGACGTGAGGCAGCAATGTGGGACTATTTAGAAGTTAAATTTCTGTTCTATACAAAACACTTAGCTAGTTTAGTTGGTAGTACAATAGCTGGACAACTTAGAGATTGTGAGTTCGACTCCATGCATTGGCAAAATATATTTTTGCCCCGGCCTATACCCCTTAAGTGGGCCGCCATTGGGCTGGCATGGCTGCGGCTAAAAAAACATACTGGCCATCTCTTTTTCCAAAATATGGGCTGTTTCGTTCACAAAAATAGTACCACCTCGGATATTTAAAAAGATATTAATGGGTGAATGGATGAAAAAATCAGCGAAACACACCTTGCTTTATTAGTAGGTATAGATTATCAACCCAACAAATTAATTTAGAGTGATGAGATCAAAACAATAACTCAAGTACCAGATACTCAAGTTGTCCATAACCAGAGACACGACTAACCATGATTTGTTTGTACACTCTGCAGAGGTTTGCACACTTTTCCCCACAAGACTCGATCTCCTCTGTTGGATTTCTCGCACTACATGGTGTTTGAGAAACGGATGACCGAGACACAGTCTTTCAGAAGCATTAACTCTATCCCCGGGTACACCGTACCAACCTACATCCCCTACATCTGCTAGTCTACCACTAGAATAGGTCACACAACTTACACAACTATGCCAGAGCCCATAATGGCTTGTGGCTGCACACGGAAGTTTCTAGCATGAATAATCTTATGATCCCTTTGAGCCTGGTTGGCGGATCATAGGATGATCACACGGGTACTCCGGGATATCCTAGGACAACACTGGATTCTCCAGGTGCCCACAAGCAATCCACCCAGATGTGTATTAAAGTTGCCACCTTAAGTTGAACCATTAATTAACAGTCTCACATCTGTCATGGATTCACTCAAACCCAATCCACGTCTACGAGCATAGCATAGCAATAAGCATAATGTAGAAGTAACTCCCAAGGGTTTGATAATAAAAGGTCATTAGGTTGTACCCCATCATCTACTTCCCAAACCCACATGTTAAGAGATCCTACTCATGCAATGTGTGAGCACTGAAACTAATGCATAAAAACTGGGTAATAAAAAGCTATGATCAATGTGTTACTTGCCTTGCTGACGATCCACAAAACCTAGAGATTCATAGTAGCACACTTCGCATTCCGGGTATTCTATCACAAACAACCAATAGCATACATAAGCAATCAAGCAAACATGCACGGGGAAAACTTTGAATAAAAGAACCTAACCAGAAAGTTCAATTGAAGAACTCCGGTTGGCAAAAAGAATCAAATCAAACGGAGCAACGAAACTCAAACTACGAAAGAAACAAGATCCGATTACTAATCTGGACTATTTTCAAATTTTACAGTATCAAAATATTTTTCAAGTTGGTTAAATAGAAAGAAGGCATCGAGACGAAGACCTAGGAGCTTCTTTCACCCGATTTGGATAAACGAGCGAAAAGATATACTAGAACGAAAATTAGGGCAGAAATCTCGATCGAAAATAATCGCGGAAAAACCCTGGAATAAGAAAACTGATGAACAGGCTAACGAACGAGCGTTCGGTGTCTGCAGCTAACGGATTAACAACGTTTGTTAAAACGAACGTACGGACGAAAGTCCGCTATTTAACTAAATCGAAGAAAAAGCGAACAAAACCGAAAATAAAAAACCGGTGGTTTTTCCCGAGAAAATCGGGGGGCAGCAGCGACTACCTCGGCGGCGAGGTTGGCGGCGGCGGGACGGTGGAGGCGGCAACGACGGCGGATGGTGGCGGCGGCGGCGGGGCGGCGAGGCGACGACGGCGGACGGCGGCGGCGGCGGCGCGGAGCGGAGGCTGGGCGGCGGGGCGCGGGGTTTGAGGCGCGGGCGGCGGCTAGGGTTAGGGCTGGCGGCGGCGCAGCTTCGGTCTCGGGGCAACGCGGGCTGCGGCTTATAAAGCCAGCCGGGTCAGGACTCCTAGCCGGACACGGCCTGGTTAGGTCGGTTCACTTTTTTTTAAATAAATCCTGACACGGAAAAATTAATAAATGAAATACTAAATGCACTCCAAAAATCCTGAGATAAATTTTCACGGTCCTCTAATAATATTGCGGACAAAGTGAACATTTATTTAGACCCCTAATGCAATTTTGAAAAACACATTTTTTCCTAATTCCAATAAAATTACAATAAAATCTAAATAAAATATCTTATTTGATTTTAGTATTTTTTCCTCTAATATTTCCTTTATTTTGGATAATTCATATTATCCTCTCATATAGTTTAATGAGAAATATTTTTAGAAGGAAAAATAATCAAAACCAAATGATCCTCTTTTCTAAATTTGAGAAAACTCAAATATGAAAATAACGAAATTTCCAACTCTCTCTGTGCGTCCTTGAGTTGCTTAGAATTTCGAGGATCGCGAGACGTAATGCGATAAAAAATATGATATGCATGAATGACCTATGTATAACATTCCAAATTGAAAATTTGGGATGTTACAAACCTACCCCCCCTTAAGATGAATCTCGCCCTCAAGATTCGAGTTGGCTAGAAAATAGGTGTGGGTGGTCTTTGCATAGATCGTCCTCTCGTTCCGAGGTGGCTTTATCCTCGGTATGGTGGCTCCACTGAACTTTGCAAAACTTGATAACTTTGCTGCGACTAACTCGGCTGGAAAACTCGAGAATCTTTACTGGTTTCTCCTCATAGGTTAAATCACTATCCAACTGAATTGCTTCCAGGGGCACGGTATCTCTTAGAGGGGTATCGGCCATCTCGGCATGGCACTTCTTCAACTGGTAAACATGAAACACATCGTGTACTCCTGAAAGTCCTTTGGGTAATTCCAACTTGTAGGAAACCTGTCCCATGCGTTCCAAAACACGATACGGTCCTACAAATCTCGGGGCTAACTTTCCCTTAACTCCAAAATGTTTAACTCCTCGCAAAGGTGACACTCGCAGATATGCTGTGTCTCTAATTTCATAGACTACCTCGTTGCATTTTGAGTCTGCATAACTCTTCTGTCTGGACTGAGCTACCTTCAGTCTATCTCGTATCAGCTTAACCTTCTCTTCAGACTCCTTAATCAAATCTTGTCCAAACAACTGGCGGTCTCCTACTTCATCCCACATTAACGGTGTCCTGCACCTCCATCCATACACGGCTTCGAACGGTTCCATCTTCAGACTGGCCTAGTAACTATTGTTGTATGAGAACTCTGCGTAGGGCAAGTTGTCGTCCCAACTAGATCCATAATCTAGCGTAGAAGCTCTCAACATGTCCTCCAGAATCTGATTGACTCTCTCGGTCTGTCCATATGTCTGCGGATGAAAAGAAGTATTGAACTCTATCCTGGTACCCGAAGTCTGGTGCAGCTGGTGCCAAAACTTTGAAGTAAATTGCGTTCCTCTATCTGATACAATGGTCCTCAGAACTCCATGCAGACATACGATCCTGGTCATATATATCTTGGCCAACTTCGAACTTGTATAGGTGATTTTCACTGGGATAAAGTGAGCTACTTTGGTCAAGAGGTTCACTACTACCCAGATAGAATCATATCCCGATCGGGTCCTGGGTAGTCCGGTGATAAAATCCATGCCTAGCTTATCCCACTTCCATTCGGGTATCGGCATGGGCTAGAGTAATCTTGTTGGCTTCTGATGTTCTGCCTTCACTCTCTGACATACATCACATACGGCTACATACTCAGCAATATCCTTCTTCATTCCGGTCCACCAGAAATGCTCCTTCAAATCCAAATACATCTTGGTGTTTCCGGGGTGTATCGAGTATGGTGAGTCATGAGCTTCCGGAAGTATCAACTTCTTGATCTCTGCATTATCGGGCACAAACACACGGTCCTCAAACCACAAGGTGTCGTGTTCATCCTCACGAAAACCTTTGGCTTTTTATTCACTCATCTTCTCCTTTATTTCAGCAATTTCTTTGTCATCCTTCTAAGCTTCTTGAATCTTTCCCAATAATGTTGATTGAACCTCCAATGCTGCAACAAAACCTCTAGGGACGATCTCCAAATGAAGCTCCCTGAGATTTTCTGCTATCTCCTTTGGCAATCCTCCGCTTATGAGGGTATTGACATAGCTCTTCCGGCTCAAAGCGTCTTCTACGACATTGGCCTTTCCTGGATGATAGTGCAACTTCGTATCATAATCCTTAATGATCTCCAACCATCTCCTTTGCCTGAGATTTAACTCATTTTCTGTGAAAATGTACTTCAAACTCTTGTGATCCATGTACACATCACAATGGTTCCCAATAAGAAAATGTCTCCAAGTCTTGAGTGCATGCACTACAGCTGCTATCTCCAAGTCATGTGTGGCATAATTCAACTCATGCGGTCTAAGTTGACATGAGGCATAAGAAACAACTCTCCCGTCTTGCATAAGCACTCCTCCATGTCCTAAGCGAGAGGCGTCGCAATACACTTGGAAATCCTTGCGTATATCTGGCAGAATCAACACTGGGGCTATAGTCAAACATTTCTTCAACTCCTGGAAACTTCCTTCGCATTCTTCAGTCCAATGGAACTTGGTGCCCTTTTTCAACAATGTCGTCATAGGCTTCGCAATCTTGGAAAAGTTCTCAATGAATCTCCGATAGTATCCCGTGAGTCCAAGAAAACTATGGATCTCTCCAACTGATGTGGGTGCCAACCACTTAGTGACTGACTGAACCTTGGTAGGATCCACTGTTATACCTTCTCCTAATATAACATGTCCAATAAATCCAACTTCCTGCAACCAAAACTCACATTTGCTAAACTTGGAATATAACTGATGTTCCTGAGCTTCTCAAGAACCAAACGCAAATGCTCCTTGTGTTCCTCTTCATCCTTTGAGTATACCAAGATATCATCAATGAGCACCAGAACAAACTTATCCAAGAATCCCATGAACACCTTATTCATCATGCTCATGAAATAGGCAGGGGCATTAGTCAGTCCAAATAACATAACCGCGTACTCATATAGCCCGTACCATGTGGTGAAAGCTGTCTTAGGTATATCCTTTTCTCGAATCTTCAGCTGGTGGTATCCTGATCGCAGGTCAATTTTCTAAAACACTTAAGCTCCTTGCAGCTGGTCAAACAAATCATTGATCATCGGCAGTGGGTACTTGTTCTTGATCGTCAGTTCATTCAATGCCCGATAATCAACAACCATTCTTAGAGATTTATCCTTATTGTCAACCAAGAGCACTGGGGCTCCCCATGGTGATGAACTTCGTCGAATGTAACCTTTCTCCAATAATTCATTGATCTGCTTCTTGATCTCCTCCAGATCATTCACGGGCATCTGGTACGGTCTCTTCGATCTTGGTCCGGTGCCTGACAATAACTCTATCAAAAACTCAATGTCTTGATCCGGGGGCATGCCCGGTAATTCCTCTAGAAATACATCCGGGTAATCCTTCACTAGAGGCACTTCTTCCTGAGCAACTCTTGTGAGAGAATTTAGGTGAGTACTCTTAGGTGTATGCCTGGATACATACTTAATCCTTTTTCCCTCCGGGATGGTTAGTAGAATTGACCTACTGGCGCAATCAATGTTTCCTCCATACTTCGATAACCAATCCATCCCCAGTATCACATCCAATCCTTGGGATTCCAAAATTATTAGGTCTGAGGGGAAAACATGGCTGCCAATGGTTAAAGGTATCCGGTCGCACCATCGGCTAGCCATATACTCTACACCTGGTGAACTCACTAGCAAGGGTGTCCTAAGGGCTAAGGTGGGTAACTTAAAATTATCCACAAATCCCCTTGAAATGTATGAATGCGATGCTCCAGTATCGAAAAGAACAACTGCGGTAAATTACTTAACCAAAAACTTACCGATAACTGCAGCAGGCTGCTCTTCAACCTCCTCCACGTTCATGTGGTTCACTTGTCCCCTGTTGAAAGGGTTGGGCTTCTTCCCAGAGCTTCCATTATCGTTGCCATTCTTCACTTCAGGGCACTCAGTGGCATAGTGTCCAGTCTTCCCGCACTTGAAACAAGTAATGTGACTTAGATCCTTCTTGGCGGGTGTGGCTAGGTTAGAGCGGTTCTGATTTCTGCTTGCTCCATTCCCATTCTTGGGGCCATTGTGGTTATGAGAAATCCCTCCGCTATGGGAGTGGCCTCCATGGTTATAAGTGAGGGAGTGCTGGACTAAGGGGTCCTCGAGTGTCCGGCCTGTTATCTATGGGCCAGACTGATGGGTTGTGAAGATATGAAGACTGAAGACTATACCTGTGTCCGGATAAGACTCTCCTTGGTGTGGAAGGCAAGTTTGGTGAACAACTATGAAGATTCCATCTTATGTAACCGACTCTATGTAACCCTAGATCCCCTCGGTGTCTATATAAACCGGAGGGTGTAGTCTGGAAAGCATATACTCAATACCGTAGTCACACAGGCTTGACTTCTAGGGTTTAGCCATTACGACCTCGTGGTAGATCAACTCTTGTAATACTCATATTCATCAAGATCAATCAAGCAGGAAGTAGGGTATTACCTCCGTAGAGAGGGCCCGAACCTGGGTAAACATCTTGTCCCCCGTCTCCTGTTACCATCGACCTTAGACGCACAGTTCAGGACCCCCTATCCGAGATCCACCGGTTTTGACACTAACATTGGTGCTTTCATTGAGAGTTCCACTGTGCCGTTGTCGCAGAGGTTGATGGCTCGACTTATCGTCAAGGAAAATATCACCTCGGAAGGAGTTGTGGCCTTGGGCCAAACCCTCCGGCTGGGCGGTTTTACCATGATTGCCCGCTCGGCCTCTGAGCTAACGAGGATGATCTCCCGAGTCATCGAAAAACGTATCTACGTTGATTCTACGCCAAACGGATGGATCCGACGGAGTTATCGTCTTTGAACGAACTCCTAGATCGCATCGCCGCCTTGGGAGTCGCTACAGACTACGATCGGACTAGGCTTAAACCTGACCAGAGAGAGATTAATTCTCCACCGACCACCCACCAGATAGCGGTAGTCGAGGAGAAAGACAACCCTTCCTCTATACTGAGGACGAATTACGTTTGGATCTCCGACCTCGAGAAGCCGGACACCTATCGGCAGAAAGACACGCCTCGTCCTCCGAACTTAGAGTCGGACGGCGGGCTTCAAAAATCAGAAGATACTCCGGAGCCCGGACTGTTCAGTCCGGAAAAACCTCAGACTCCGGATCATCGATCGGGTCAGGGTTCAGATCCAACGCCACCCACCCACCCAGAGATAAGTGCTCTCACAAGCATATAACAGCAGCCCCAGGAAATGGTCCACCACTTTTCGGCCAGATTCCTCCTTGTCAAGGACAAGGTCAAAGACTGCCACGACGAGGACGCAATAGCATCATTCCGCAACAATTGCACGAATGAAGGACTCCTCAACACCATTAATCGCCGCCGCATACTACACTTCGCCGACTTGGCAACTATTGTACAGAAGTACAGCGCAATGGAGAGAGCCTGGAGAGATCAGACAGTCTGGGAGCCATCGGTCCCAACTCAACCACTGGTCCAGGCAAAAAGGGTGCACCGCTGTAACATGCCCAGACCAATAGCCAAAAAATGCAAACCCATTACGCGGTGCAGAACCGTTTTGGAGGGATGGCTTGATGGCCCATGCAAAATACACACCACACCGGACACCATACAAACACACACGCTTAGAGCATGATGGATACTCTGACAGGTAGCCATAAACGGCGAGGACATCCTCACCAAAGACACCCCAGAGCAACACCCTCCAGAAGACGACAAACCCAGAATCCTGACAGTCTTTGAGAAATTCACTTCAAACAATAGGCGCAAAAGGGCACTCCGCGAACTCGCCGAAGTCTGCCAGATCGCAACAATAAACCCTTGGAACGACACAGTGATAACCTTTAACGCTGGCGATGAACCAAAAAACAGGGCAATCCGAACACCAGCCGCCTTGGTTCTCGGCCCAATTGTGGATGGCTTTCGGCTCACCAAGGTTCTCCTAGATGGCGGCAGCGGACTAGACCTCATCTATGAGGATACAATATGAAAAATGGAAATATATTGGAGCCGCATCGAGCAAAGCAGCATGACCCTTCCGAGGAATCATTCCCAGTCGGGAGGCATGATGTGTAGGAAAAATCACACTCGACGTGGTATTCAGCACACCGGAGAACTATCGGTTTGAAGAGATACCTTCCAGGTCGCCCCCCACAATAGCGGATATCACGCCCTCTTAGGGGGAGATGCATTTACGCACTTTCAAGCAATACCCCATTACGGGTACATGAAGCTTAAGATGCCCGGGCCCAACGGTATAATCACTCTAGTTAGTGATTCGGACTCCGGGCCGAGAATAAAACCGTGTCCCTGGCCCTTGAGGCATTATCTAAAGCCCTCGCGGCCGAAGAGTTAACCGCGTTGCGCTCCGTGGTGGACAGAGATGGTGTGGTCCTAGACAAATGACCCAAATCCACCTCATTCAAACCGGTAGAAGAAATAGTCAAATTCCAAGTCCATCCAACGGACCCCAAGAAGACAGCATCCATCGGAGCACAACTAGACCCGACAGTTGACGCCGCTCTACGAGAGTTCCTGCGCGAGAATTGGGATAAATTTTCCTGGCACCCTTCCGATATGCCAGGAATCCCACACGAGTTGGCCGAACATAGCCTCAATATATTGAAGGGACACAAGCTGGTCAAGCAAACACTGCGGTGCTTTTCCGAACCCAAATGCCAAGCTATGGGGGAAGAGCTAGCCAAGTTAATCGAGGCCGGATTCATTAGAGAAATAAAACATCCGGACTGGCTAGCAAATTTGGTGATGGTACCAAAGAAGGACAAATCCTGGCGCCTGTGCGTCGATTTCAAAGACCTCAACAAGGCATGCCCCATGGATCCCTTCCCCCTCCCCCGCATGGATCAAATCATTGTTGCCACCGCAGGACACGACTCACTATGTTTTCTTTACGCATATTCCAGATACCATCAAATCAAAATGAAGGAATCCGATCAAGCTCCAACAACATTCATCACCCCATATGGGCCATTCTGCTTCAACACCACGCCCTTCGGTCTCAAGAACGCTGGCGCCACATACCAACGCATGATTCAAACATGCCTGGAGAAACAGATCGGCAAAATAGTTGAAGCTTATGTGGACGACATCGTCATAAAAACTAGGCACATCGAAACACTAATAGACGATTTACGTCTCACATTCGACAACCTCCGCGTGTATGACATTAAGCTCAATCCGGAAAAATACATTTTCGGCATTCCCGCTGGAAAACTGCTGGGCTTCATCATCTCCAACAGAGGAATTGAAGCAATCCCAGCCAAAATCCAAGCTTTGTCACAATTGGCTAAGCCAACATACCTTAAACAAGTTCAAAAGCTCGCGGGTCGCGTAGCAGCTCTAAGCCGCTTTATCTCCAGATTGGGAGAAAGGGCACTGCCACTCTATTGCCTTCTACGGCGAACCGCCCACTTGGAGTGGACGGACGCGGCAACAGCCGGACTGGAGGAAATAAAATCCCTTCTTGCGAGGAATCCAATCCTGGCGGCAAAAAATGCCGGCGAACCGATGTTATTATACATATCAGCAACACATCAGGAGGTCAGCGTCGTACTCGTCTTTGAACGAGAACAAGACGGGCATAAATTCCCACTTCAGAAGCCAGTATACTACGTATCTATGTCCTTGCACCATGCAAATCCCGGTACCCTGATTATCAAAACATAGCATACACGGTCTTCATGGCATCCCGAAAGCTCCGTCACTACTTTCAGGAGTGTTTGATCATGGTGGCCTCTGAAGTACCACTCAATGACATTATAAACAACCGCGATGCTACGGGCCAGATTGCCAAATGGGCCATTGAGCTCCTCCCATTTGACATTTCATATAAACCACGTCGAGCTGTCAAATCCCAAGTACTGGCCGACTTCGTCGGCGAGTGGACAAAGGCCGAACCCCCTAAAGAGTACGGCACATACTCCAATTGGGTCATGTATTTCGACGGCTCCAAAATGCTGGCAGGATTAGGAGCGGGCGTCGTTTTAACGACCCCTACTAGAGACGTCGTTCAGTACATCCTCCAAATACTATACATAGACTACAATAACGTAGCCGAATACGAGGCCTTATTACATGGTCTCCTGATGGCTGTCTCCATGGGCATACAATGCTTAGAAGTGCGAGGGGGCTCCAACCTGGTGATATCTCAAATAAATGGAGACTTTGACGCCAAAGATCCGAAGATGGCAGCGTATTGTAACGCAGTCATAAAAATGTTGGCCCGGTTCGAGGGGCTCGAGTTCCATCATGTTGCTCGAGAAAGTAATCAAGAGGCGGATGTTCTTGCTCGTATCAGCGCTAAGCGCGACCCCGTCCCAACTAATATCTTCGTGGAAAGGATTTTTAAGCCATCCATGGTGTGGCAGGGGGAAACGACAATACTAGTCCGGATCCAAACATAACCCCAGATGCCGGAAACACCGACGTCGTCGGGGGCTCAGCCGCCGAAATAACACCGTCGGCGCATCTCATCATGGCAGTCATTGCCCCATGGACCGAACCCTTCCTGGCCTACCTTGACAGGAAGGAGCTTCCTGAGGACCAGAATGAGGCCCGCTGCATTGTCCGGCGTTCAAAGGCCTACAAGGTTCATGATGGAGAGTTCTATAAGAAAAGCGCTACCGAAGTCCTTCAATGATGTATATGCAAGGAAGAGGGGTGGCAACTCTTGGCTGAAATTCATGCCAAACTCGGCGGTCACCATGCCGCAGCTCGGGCCCTTGTTAGCAAGGCCTTCCGTACAGGGTTTTATTGGCCGACGGCCAGAGAAGATGCACAAGACCTTGTTCAATGTTGCGTCAGATGCCAACTCTTTGCCAACCAAAGCCATATGCCCCCCACTGCCTTACAAACAATGCCCATCACTTGGCCTTTTGCAGTCTGGGGGCTCGACATGCTCGGACCCCTTAAAGGAGGAAGTCATAAGAGAAAGTATCTGTTGGTCATGGTGGATAAATTCACTAAGTGGATAGAGGCCAAACCAATCAAAACGGCTGAAGCGGGGCCAGTAATCGATTTTATGTCCGGCGTGGTACACCGTTACGGCGTCCTGTACAGTATAATCACCGATAATGGCTCCAATTTTACAGCCGATGAGGTGAAAACCTTTTGCGCTAATCTAGGCATTAAGCTTGATTACACCTATGTCTATCACCCACAGACAAACGGTCAAGTCGAACGGTCTAATTGTCTTATTATGAGCGGCATCAAACCCAGACTAGTGCGGTCTTTGAAGGAATCGGACAAGCACTGGGTGGAGGAACTTTACTCCGTACTCTGGGGGCTGTGGACCACGCCCAACCACACTACCGGATATACACCCTTCTTCAGGGTGTACGATGCGGAAGTAGTGTTACCCTACAATATTATTCATTCACCTCGAGTGCGTATGTACGAAGAGAGAGAAGCCGAGGTTGATCCACAGGACAGCTTAGATGCCTTGGAGGAGGAGCGCGACGTCGCGAAAGCCCGTTCCGCATTTTATCAACAGCAGGCTCGCAGGTATCAAAGTAGAGAAGTGCGGGCCAAGACGTATAACATCGGTGAACTTGTTCTACGCTTGCCAGAGAAGAAAAAGGAAAAGCTCAAGCCCAAGTGGGAGGGTCCCTTCATCATTGACGAAGTTCCCACCGGAGGAGCATGCTGCCTACGTGATGCCTCGGATAATCACCCGGAGCCGAACCCCTGGAATGCGGGCAGACTATGACGATTTTATGCCTAACGCCGAACTCTGTGTTCCTTTCCTCCCTCCTGTTATTACCATCATTTATTTTTCCTCTCTTTTCGTTTTTTACCCTTTTTGTTTTCTCTTTAGCCCTACGGCTTTAGTACGGCTAGATTATCCCTACCTGATGCATACATCTCCAAATATGTACATTCATCATACTTGGGGGCTTCTCATACAGAAGCTAGCGACTATTCTTCGAGCATCAAGCTCAGCACATATCCGTTTTTTCCATATGTACCTTTTCTTCGCCATTATATGCATCGATATGACTTAAGTTTTGGCCAAGCTGGGTTGCCTGGCTCCTGTGCTTATGCCCTACGTTCCCGTTAGTTCGGCTAGGGCATAAAGGGAGCACCTCTGCGTGTAGCGACCATACCTCAAACAGTCCAATCTCTGTGCTTCAGTGTCATCCCTGGATCAGTAATGCTGACACGCACAGTACTTGAAGGATTTATAACAGAGTAGCAATCACACACTTATTACATCGAGTGTCTCAAAAGAGAACTTAGTACAAATAATATGGCTTAAGGCCATCTAATAACGATAACAACGGAAGGCTTGGAAGATAAGTGAGTCCATCAACTCCAACAACATCACTAAGTATAGAACCACGACCTAAAGCTCCTTATTCATCGTCTAAAAAGTCTGCAACATGAACGTTGCAGCCCGAAAACGGGTCAGCACATGGAATATGCTGGCAATGTAACACATAGAGAGTAGTGAACAGAAACAGGCTATACTACATGCATATATGGCTGGTGGATAGCTCTATGGTTACAGTTTTGCGTAAAGCCAAGTTTTCCCTACTTCAAAGGAATAAATTTTATTTACTATCATGGTGGTTGTTAAACATTGAGAGTGTAGACACCCTCTCAATCCCAATTAAACATCATCATTAAAACCCAACAAATTTAATTAAAGTCACATGATGAGATTCACATGAAAATCCAAGTACTAGATACTCAAAATTGTCCATAACCAGGGACACGGCTAACCATGATTAGTTTATACACTCTGCAGAGGTTTGCACACTTTTTCCCACAAGACTCGATCTCCTCTGTTGGGATTCTCGCACTACATGGTGTTTGAGAAACGGATGACCGAGACATAGTCTTTCAGAAGCGCTAGCACCTTACGATCGGGAAGACCATTACACCTACTTTCCCCTACATCTGCTAGTCTACCACACGGAAGTTTCTAGCATGAATAATCTCATGATCCCTTTGAGCCTGGGTGGCGGTCCATAAAGGAAAACAGGCAATCGCTGGAATACCCAGGTGCCTCAATCCACCCAGATGTGTGTTAAAGTTGCCACCTTAAGTAAACCATTAAATAACAATCTCACATCTGTCATGGATACAATCACCCAATCCACGTCTACTAGCATAGCATGGCATAAGCAAACATAGAAGTAACTCCCAGGGTTTGATAATAAAATAGGTAATAGGTACTACCTCATCTACTTCCCAAAACCCACATATTAATCAGATCCTATTCATGCAATTGTTTGAGGATTGATCTAATGCAATAAAACTGGGTAGTAGTAGGTATGATCAAAGTGTTACTTGCCTTGCTGATGATCCGTGAAACCTAGAGATTCGAAGTAGCAAGCGGTGCACTGCGAGTACTCTATCGCAAACAACCAAGCACACAATTAGCACTCATCTAATGCACAGGTAAAACTCAAATAAGAGATCTAACCAGAAAGTTCAACTTAAGAACTCCGGTTTGCAAAAAGAAACAAATCGAACGAAACAACGAAAGTCAAACGGCGAAAGAAACAAGCTTCAATTACTAATCTGGACCTAAGTCAAATTTTACAGAATCAAAAACTTGTTTGAGCTGGTTAAACAGAAAGAGGGTTTCGAGACGAAACTCTAGGCACTTGAATCGCCTGATTCCGATAAACGAGCGAAAAGGTAAACTAAAATGAAAATCGGATCAGAAATCGCGATCAGAAATAATCATGGAAAATCCGAGAAAAATAAAAAAACTAATGAACAGATTAACGAACAAACATTCATTAACTGAAACTAAATGGTAAACTCATTCGGTAAAACGAATGAACGAGCGAACGCTCGCTAAATAAGAGAACCGATAAAACCGACCTAAAAAATAAAACCTAGGGTTTTAAAAAAAACGAATTAGTTTTCTTTAGAAAACCGGCGGCGGACGGCCTGGCTACCTAGTCGGACTCCGGCGGGACTCGGGGCTCCGGCAGGGTGGGGTGGCGTCAGCGGCGGGCGGCGCGGCAAGCAGCGGCGGCACACGGCGGCGTGCGGCGGCTCCGGCGACACACGGCGGCGAGCGGCGGCTGCGGGAGGCGGGGCGGGTCGAGGTGGCGGGGTGAGGCGGCGGCGGCGGGGTATTTATGAGAGGGGGGCGGCGCGGCAAGCGGGCCGGTCTCTCGCGAGGGAAGGCGGCGGTGGCTTGGGCCTGGCCTGGCTCGGCTGGTCCTTCGGTCCAGTCGGGCACGCGGTACTTTTTTTTAACAAGTTCCGCCGAAACTAAGAAAAATTCTAGAAAATAAAATAAAACTCTAAAAATGCCAAAATAAATTTTCACCGCCTAAATGAAATATTTAGAACAAGATGAACATTTTCTTGGCCCTAAAATGCAGTTTTGAAAAACATGCAACTTTTCCTAAATTCAAATAAACTAGTCAAAAACTCCGAAATAAAAACCTTATTTGATTTTTTTATTAAATCCTCAATATTTCTTTATTTTGGGAAAGTCATTTTATTCCCACTCTCATATTTTTATAATAGAAATAATTGAAGAGAAAATAAATAAAATCAAATGATCCTATTTTCAAAATTTGAGAAAACTCAAATATGAAAATAACGAAATCCCCAACTCTCTCCGTGGGTCGTTGAGTTGCGTAGAATTTCTGGATCAGGACAAAAGCAAATAAAATATGATATGCAGTGATGATCTAATGTATAACATTCCAAATTGAAAATTTGGGATGTTACAAACCTAACCCCCTTAAGATGAATCTCGCCCTCGAGATTCGGGTTGGCTAGAAAATAGGTGAGGGTGGTCCTTCAGCAAATCTTCCTCTCGCTCCCAGGTGGCTTCATCCTCGCCGTGTGGTGGCTCCATTGAGCTTTGCAAAACTTGATAACCTTGCTACGGGTGACTCGGCTGGCATGCTCGAGAAACTTAACTAGTTTCTCCTCATAGGTCAAATCACTATCCAACTGAATCGCTTCGAGCGGCACTGTATCTCTCAGTGGTATATCCGCCATCTCTGCGTGGCACTTGTTCAACTGGGAAACGTGGAACACGTCGTGAACTCCCGACAATCCCTCAGGCAATTCCAACTTATAAGCAACTTCTCCCATGCGTTCCAAAACTTTGTATGGTCCCACAAAACATGGCGCTAACTTTCCCTTAACTCCAAAGCGCTTAACTCCTCGAGGTGGAGATACACGAAGATAAACTCAATCTACGGCTTCGTAAACTATCTCCTTGCGTTTAGAATCTGCATAGCTCTTCTGCCTGGACTGGGCTACCTTGAGCCTATCGCGAATCAACGTCACCTTCTGTTCAGACTCTTTAATCAAATCTGGTCCAAGCAACTGGCGGTTTCCAACTTCATCCCACGACAATGGTGTTCTGCACCTTCTTCCGTACAAGGCTTCAAAAGGGGCCATCTTCAAACTTGACTGATAACTATTGTTGTAAGAGAACTCCGCATATGGCAAGTTGTCATCCCAACTAGATGCATAATCTAGCGCACAAGCTCTCAGCATATCCTCCAAAATCTGATTGACTCTCTCGGTCTGTCCATCGGTCTGCGGATGAAAAGCTGTACCGAACTCTAGTCTAGTACCCAAAGTTTCGTGTAACTGATTCCAGAACTTTGAGGTAAACTGGGTTCCTCTATCTGATACAATGCTCCTCGGATGAAATGAGCTATCTTCGTCAAGCGATCAACTACAACCCATATCGAGTCATAGCCTGAACGGGTCCTGGGTAATCCCGTGATAAAATCCATGCCTAGCTTATCCCACTTCCATTCAGGTATCGGCAATGGCTGTAGCAATCCTGCTGGCTTCTGATGCTTTGCCTTCACTCTCTCCGCAATATCCTTCTTCATTTCGGTCCACCAGAAAGTGTCTTTCAATTCCAAATACATCTTGGTATTTCCTGGGTGGATCGAGTACGACGAATCATGGGCCTCTTGCAAAATTAGCTTCCTGATCTCCGGGTCATTAGGCACATAAACGCGGTCCTCAAACCATAAGGTATCATGTTCATCCTCGCGAAATCCTTTAAGTTTTCCCTTGCTCACCTTCTCCTTTATGGTGGCAATATCCTTGTCGGTCTTCTGTGCTTCTCTGATCTTATCCATCAGAGTAGACTGAATCTCCAATGCTGCTACATAGCCTCTCGGAACTATCTCCAAACATAGCTCAAGAAGATCCTTGGCTAACTCCTTTGGTAATTCTCCGGTCATTAGTGTGTTGACATGGCTCTTGCGGCTCAATGCGTCAGCTACTACGTTAGCCTTTCTGGGATGATAATGCAATCTCATATCATAATCCTTGATGAGCTCCAACCATCTCCTTTTCCTGAGATTCAACTCCTTCTGCGTGAAGATGTACTTCAAACTCTTGTGATCCGTGTACACCTCAGAATGGTTTCTGATGAGAAAATGTCTCCACGTCTTCAAGGCGTGCACTACGGTTGCTAACTCCAAGTCGTGTAGCATAATTCAACTCATGGGGCTTAAGCTGTTGTGAGGCATATGAAACAACTCTTCCCTCCTATATAAGCACTGCTCCAGGTCCTCGGCGTGAAGCGTCGCAATATATCTCATAATCCTTGCATTGATCTGGCAGAACCAACACTGGCGAGGTAACCAAACGTTTCTTCAACTCCTAGAAACTGGCCTCACATTCCTCAGTCCATTTGAACTTGGTATCCTTCTTCAACAACTCCGTCATAGGTTTTGCAATTTTCGAGAAATTTTCAATGAACCTCCGGTAGTATCCTGCGAGTCCAAGAAAACTCCGGATCTCTCCAACTGTTGTTGGGGCTTCCCAATTTGTCATAGTGACAACTGTGGAGGGACCTACAGCTATTCCTTCTCTGGATATAACATGTCTGAGGAATCCAACTTCCTTCAACCAAAACTCACATTTGCTGAACTTGGCGTATAACTGATGTTCTCTGAGCTTACCAAGTACCAAACGCAAATGTTCTTGATGTTCTTCTTCATTCTTTGAATAAACCAGAATATCATCAAGGAACACTATGATGAACTTATCCAAAAACTCCATAAACACTTTGTTCATCATGTTCATAAAATAGGCAGGTGCGTTAGTCAGACCAAATGACATAACGGTATACTCATACAGCCCATACCTTGTGGTAAAAGCTGTCTTAGGTATGTCCTGCTCTCGAATCTTCAACTGGTGGTATCCTGATCGCAAATCGATCTTGGAAAATATCTTAGCTCCTTGCAATTGGTCAAACAATTCATTTGATCATCGGTAGTGGGTACTTTATTCTTGATCGTCACTTCATTCAATCCTCGATAATCAACAACCATCCTTAACGATCCAACCTTCTTTTCCACTAGAAGTACTGGTGATCCCCAAGGTGACGAACTTGGGCGAATATATCCCTTATCCAGTAACTCCTTAATTTGTTTCTTAATCTCCTCCAAATCCTTTGCAGGCATTCTATACGGTCTCTTAGATATTGGTCATGTGCCTGGAAAAAGCTCAATAAAAAACTCAATGTCTCTATCCGGTGGCATGCCTGGCAACTCTTCTGGAAATACATCTGGAAAATCCTTTACCACCGGTACCTCCTCCTGTACAACTCCTGATAAGGAATTTACTTGAGTCCTATTCGGCACATGCCGTGATACATACTTGATCCTTCTTCCCTCTGGGGTGGTAAACAAAATCGACTTACTGGCGCAATCGATGTTTCCTCCATACATCAATAGCCAATCCATACCCAGAATTACATCCAAACCATGCGATTCCAAAATGATCAAATCCGAGGGAAACACATGCCTACCTATACTCAATGGCACTTGAAAACACCCTTTACTGGCCATATACTCCGCTCACTAACATAGGTGTTCTTAGAACCTTGGGGGCAGTTTATACTTATCCACAAATCCCCTTGATATGTATGAATGCGATGCACCAGTATCAAAAAGAATGATTGCAGTAAATGACTTAACCAAAAACTTACCTATTACTGCATCTGGCTGGGCTTCAACCTCCTCCATGTTAACGTGGTTCACCTGTCCCCTGTTGAAAGGGTTCGGCTTCTTCCTAGAGCTTCCATTGCCATTTCCATTCTGGGCTTCAGGACATTCATTGGCATAATGTCCGGTCTTCTGACACTTATAACAAGTGACTTGGCTCAGGTCTCTCTTGGTTGGGGTTGATGGGTTGGTACGGTTCTGACCGTTGCTTCCCCCATTCCCATTACCATTCTTGGGGCCATTATGATTATGCGAACTCCCTCCTCCATGGGTATGCTGAAAATGTCCTCCCGATTTCGGGGTGAAACATGGCTTCTGCTGAGCTCCTAAATTGTATTTCCCTTGTCCATACTTCCTCTTGCGGTTCTCTATCTGTTGTTGCTTCCCTTCAATCATAAGAGCACGATGTACCAACTCCTGGTAGTTGTTGAAAGTTGCTACCATCAATTGCATACTCAACTCATCATTCAGGCCTTCCAGAAACTTCTCCTACTTAGCTGCATCTGTAGCAACGTCATCCGGGGCATAACATGCTAACTTACTAAAGTCATCCATGTATTGGCAACTGTCCGTCCTCCTTGGCGCAAGTTGCGAAACTCACGCTTCTTCATGGCCATAGCTCCTGCTGAAATATGGGCAGTACGGAAACCATTCTGAAACTGATCCCATGTGACAGTGTTGATAGGATAAGTGGCTGTGAAATTCTCCCACCATGATGCTGCGGGTCCTTCAAGCTGATGTGCGACAAAACACACCTTTTCCGCATCTGCGCATCCTGTTGTGGTCAATTCCCTCCCTGTCTTGCGGAGCCAATCATCTGCCACTATCGGCGCAGTGCTACTAGAGAACACCGGTGGATTCAGTCTAAGGAAACGGGTTAAGTGATCAACAGGTGGTGGTGGTGGTGGTGCGTTGTTGTTGTTGTTGTTGTTGTTGTTGTTGTTGTTGTTGTTGTTGTTGTTGTTGTTGTTGTTCCCCTGATTCTGATTCTGGACTAGCAACTGCATCAATGCATTTTGCTGTTGGATCAACTGAGTGAGCTCCGGTGGGAAAGCAAATCCATTCTCATGTCTCGGAGGCATCTGAGGGTTTAGAAAACATGAGAATATAGAATAGATTGAGGTCTAGAGAGAAAACACTACCCATATGCACATGAGGCAAAAGCAAACAAAATCACTTCATTCAATTCAAACAAGGGCATACAATCGGTCTAGAACTATTGTTACAAAAGTGCTTGGACTATGCTATATACATGGTGGAATTCTACTACTGTTATGCTGGTCTACTAGAAAAACTGCTTCGATGAAGACTCCATGATATCCACTCCGACTTCATCAATATAGTCATCATCGATGTCGTCTGGGTCCGAGTCGGTGTCGTCGATGATGATGTAGTTCTCCGGGCAAGTGGAATCTTCATCTTCTCCTCCTGGCGCGGGATCTCCCATGAAAACTCCTAGCTTCCTGGTCAGGTCATCATTCTTCTCCACTAGTACTTCAATTTCCTCCATAAAATCTTCGCATGTAGCCTTGAGTTCTTCCTCTAGCTCTGTGATTCTTGTCATCACCTTCTTCAGATCTATCATGCCTGCGCACATCTGGTTCTCCTGACGCCAAATGTGCTGGTTTAACTCCTAGATAAAAGCTGTGATTGATCTATCCTACCTGGTGTTGATCCTCTCCCATTGCTCATCTTGTCGCCGACAAATCTGGTAGATAGTATCCTTGCGATCATTGCGGTAAACTTCTCCAATACGTCCCATGGTGATGTGGGCTGCCATGCTCTTTCCTAGACTCTATGGGCTCGGTGACTGGCGTGAACGTCCTTCCTGGAACTTGAACTTGAATCATCCAGCGCTCCTCTTCAGGTAAAGTGGTGTTGTAGGTCCCGGTGAAGCTTGGTACTCCGATGTTCAAGTACTTAGTGACTTCCTTCAGGTGGCGTCCAAAGGGTGTATCTTCATCCGGTTGCGTGAACTTGTTCCTTGCATCCTCCATCCTAAAAGAGTAGAAAAGATGAGAAGTCAGAATTGTGAAGAGAGTAGTGATCTAGGTCTTTATCTTAGTGGTCGTGTCCTATAGTCAACGTGTGCTCTGATACCATCTTGTAGCGACCAGACGTCAAACAGTCCAATCTCTGTGCTTCAGTGTCATCCCTGGATCAGTAATGCTGACACGCACAGTACTTGAAGGATTTATAACAGAGTAGCAATCACACACTTATTACATCGAGTGTCTCAAAAGAGAACTTAGTGCAAATAATATGGCTTAAGGCCATCTAATAACGATAACAACGGAAGGCTTGGAAGATAAGTGAGTCCATCAACTCCAACGGCATCACTAAGTATAGAACCACAACCTAAGGCTCCTTATTCATCGTTTGAAAAGTCTGCAACATGAACGTTGCAGCCCGAAAACGGGTTAGCACATGGAATATGCTGGCAATGTAACACATAGAGAGTAGTGAACAGAACAGGCTATACTACATGCATATATGGCTGGTGGATAGCTCTATGGTTACAGTATTGCGTAAAGCCAATTTTTCCCTACTGCAAAGGAATAAAATTTATTTACTATCATGGTGGTTGTTAAACATTGAGAGACACCCTCTCAATCCCAATTAAACATCATCATTAAAACCCAAAAAAATTAATTAAAGTCACATGATGAGATTCACATGAAAATCCAAGTACTAGATACTCAAAATTGTCCATAACCGGGGACACAACTAACCATGATTAGTTTATACACTCTGCAGAGGTTTGTGCACTTTTGCCCACAAGACTTGATCTCCTACGTTGGGATTCTCGCACTACATGGTGTTTGAGAAACGGATGACCGAGACATAGTCTTTCAGAAGCGCTAGCACCTTATGATCGGGAAGACCATTACACCTACTTTCCCCTACATCTGCTAGTCTACCACTATAAGAGTTCACACGACTTAATCAACTATGCTAGAGCCCATAGTAGCTTGTGGCTGCACACGGAAGTTTCTAGCATGAATAATCTCATGATCCCTTTGAGCCTGGGTGGCGGTCCATAAAGAAAAACAGGCAATCGCTGGAATACCCAGGTGCCTCAATCCACCCAGATGTGTGTTAAAGTTGCCACCTTAAGTCAACCATTAAATAACAAACTCACATCTGTCATGGATACACTCACCCAATCCACGTCTACTAGCATAGCATGGCATAAGCCAATGTAGAAGTAACTCCCAGGGTTTGATAATAAAACAGGTAATAGGTACTACCTCATCTACTTCCCAAAACCCACATATTAATCAGATCCTATTCATGTAATTATTTGAGGATTGATCTAATGCAATAAAACTAGGTAGTAGGAGGTATGATCAAAGTGTTACTTGCCTTGCTGATGATCCGTGAAACCTAGAGATTCGAAGTAGAAAGCGGCGCACTCCGGGTACTCTATCGCAAACAAACAAGCACACAATAAGCACTCATCTAATGCACAGGTAAAACTCAAATAAGAGATCTAACCAGAAAGTACAACTTAAGAACTCCGGTTTGAAAAAAAGAAAAAATCGAACGAAACAACGAAAGTCAAATGGTGAAAGAAACAAGCTTCGATTACTAATCTGGACCAAAGTCAAATTTTACGGAAGCAAAAACTTGTTTGAATTGGTTAAACGGAAAGAGGGTTTCAAGACGAAATTCTAGGCGCTTGAATCGCCTGATTCCGATAAACAAGCGAAAACTTAAACTAAAATGAAAATCGAATCAGA
Organism: Triticum aestivum; assembly: GCF_018294505.1. Lineage (NCBI taxonomy): Eukaryota > Viridiplantae > Streptophyta > Magnoliopsida > Poales > Poaceae > Triticum > Triticum aestivum. The sequence continues at coordinate 648,336,188 of NC_057797.1, forward strand.
AATCGTGATCAGAAATAATCGCAGAAAATCGGAGAAAAAGAAAAAACTGACAAACAAATTAATGAACGAACGTTCATTAACTGAAACTAAACGGTGAACTCGTCCATTAAAATGAACGAACGAGCGAACGCTCGCTAAATAAGTGAACCGATAAAACCGATCTAATAAAAGAAAAAAATAAAACAAAACCTAGGGTTTTCAACAAAAACCGAAACGGTTTTCTTCAGAAAACCGGCGGCGGACGGCGCGGCTACCTCATCGGACTCCGGCGGGACTCGGGGCTCCGGCGGGGTGGGGTGGCGTCGGCGGCGGGCGCCACGGCAAGCAGCGGCGGCACACGGCGGCGAGCGGCGGCTGCGGCGGCACACGGCGGCGAGCGGCGACTGCGGGAGGCGGGGCGGGTCGAGGTGGCGGTGTGAGGTGGCGGCGGCGGGGTATTAATGAGAGGGGGGGCGGCACGGCAAGCGGGTCGGTCTCCCGGGAGGGAAAGCGGCGGCGTCTTGGGCCTGGCCTGGCTCGGCTGGGTCTTCGGCCTTGTCGGGCGTGCGGTACTTTTTTTTTAACAAGTTCCGCCGAAACTAAGAAAAATTCTAGAAAATAAAATAAAACACTAAAAATGGCAAAATAAATTTTCACCGCCTATATAAAATATTTAGAACGAGATGAACATTTTCTTCGCCCTAAAATGCAGTTTTGAAAAACGTGCAATTTTTCCTAAATTCAAATAAACTAGTCAAAAACTCCAAAATAAAAATCTTATTTGATTTTTTTATTAAATCCTCAATATTTCTTTATTTTGGGAAATTCATTTTATTCCCTCTGTCATATATTTATGATAGGAATAATTAAAGATAAAATAAATAAAATCAAATGATCCTATTTTCAAAATTTGAGAAAACTCAAATATGAAAATAACGAAATCCCCAACTCTCTCCGTGTGTCCTTGAGTTGCGTAGAATTTTTGGATCAGGACAAAAGCAAATAAAATATGAAATGCAGCGATGATCTAATGTATAGTATTCCAAATTGAAAATTTGGGATGTTACACTGCGATTGTTACTGTTGGGTCATCCGGATGTGTACCTCAGACTAGGTGAAGCCGAAAGCTAGCGTTCTTAAGGGAATATTCGGTCGGCGAATTAAAGATGTTTCCGCATTCACTCCATTGTGAACCACAGATGTTACTTACTCTACGATTTTTTTCAATCACAATTCGGACATGCACATTAAATGCATGCACACCTAGGTAAAGGAACCCTTAACGGAACTATTCTCTCTGGAAGATGTTTCTTACATAATGTAATATAACCTAACTAGCCGGATACACATTGAATGTTCGAGCAATTGTGACCCCTACGCCTGATTTCCACGCATACCCCGGTATATTCTACCGCTAGGGTATTCGGAAACACTCCGCACCTTCGGGTCCAGAGGTTGAAGCGAAAAGGTCGGCGATGACAATTATATTTATTATCCAGCTAGAAGGAAAGTACATAGTCACTCACGACTCAAAACACTTCCTCCTCTATATCGTCCAAAAGGCGGTCTAATTTACAATCCTGTTGGGAATATTTGGCGGCCACCTCTACTTGGTCATATACTAAACTAACGGGAATTTCTTTCCCATTCCGCCCTAACGGTCCGACACGAACCATGTGATTAGGATCCAGCTTGGTATATCGCCTCTTCACCATGGCCCAGGTCTCTCGCGCACCCTCTCAGTAGGCCGATATCTTCCAGAGTCGGATACGCCGCCGCGCTCCCTTGAACAGCTCTACCAGCTTCTCCATACTTCCTGGAGGGGAGTAGGATGGCCATAAGGCCTTGGCTACACTCCGCATCACCTGCCGAGCTTGCTCGTGCAACTGCGACAGCCCTTGCATTAGATCACTTGATGATCCAAACACCTCCTCTTTGGGCCGGTTCATCAATACATCTGCAATTACAGCTATATCATCTACTGTTACCTCCAAACTATTATAAGATGGAAGTGGCCACGTACGAAATATGCCGCCTCACAGCTTCTTGTTCTCCGTCACAGAGTCCAGTAGCTGAGCTCACACATCTCTCAGTTCTTCACCCAGTTTGGTGTTCGAATCCTGGAGTTTCTTTTTCTCTTGAACGAATTTTGTCAATACACGCTCGCCCGCTGCTAGTAGCTTTTTGGCTCCGTGTTCTTAATTTCAAGCAGTGTCCAGCTGCTCTCGTAATTGGTCTAACAACCCAACACAAACATGAGCACCTAGATTCACACTATCAGTGTATCATTAGGAATTCTCGATAGAGGGAAATATTACCGGGAGATGCCTTGTATTTCTCCAGTTCGGCATTGGTAGCAAGCAGTCGACGCTGACACTTTTCTAGTTCCTGAGCTAGCAGGGTGTTCTTCTCCATAATCACCTAGTTGTACATTGATCCTTAAATCAGTTGTTTCAACTCCTTTAAGTCTCGGGGGCTATTGGCATATGGTTATCATAGTCAGACAAAACAAATTTACCTGCACATCTTTCGAATGCTGCCTTGTGGCCCTGTTAAGCCCATCTCGAGCAGCTCAGATGTATGCATCGGCCAAGCTGAAGACGTTAAACGACTCTTATGAAAAGCCAGGGTCTTGTAAAACGGTCCGACGACGCCGATGATTAATGGCACTCTCCACTTCCGAGTTGGTGATGGATACATCATCCGACTCCTTGGCTAGAGGACAGTCCGGTGTTGCCCCGCATCAGCCCCCGTATTCACGGCAGGATTTGAATCCTGGCTGCGAGAAGTACGGCCGCTCGAACCTCCGGATATAGTCCGGCACACCTTTTTCCTGACACATGGAAAATGGGAAGGTCACAGTCGGACGTGACTGCCTAGGAGCACATTGGCAAATTCATACCTCTTCGATGAAGGCCCGGCCATGTCTTCATTTGCTTTCCTCTTGGAAGGCTCGCCTGGTGTGGGGGACGCTCTCTTCGGAGATACCCCTGGAGCTGTACGGCGCACCGAACCATTCCCGTTTTGAGCACAGCATAGTGCAGTGGGTGAGAAGGAAGGAGATCTCTTTTGGATAAGGTGTCTTTGGATTACTTACGTGTGAAGCTGGAAGGAGGTCGGGGTAATCGGCGATAATGGGTACATATGTACCATCGTAACTCATCTGATAGAATGTTCCCTCCTCAAGCTCCATGAATATGTCTGAATCTTCTTCATATCCGGGGTCAAGATCCCGGTTACGATTCTCCGGCTGAGGGGCAGGGTCATGGATCCCCTCGACAGCCTTTCTCCATTCCTGTTAGGAACGGATAAGATGCTATCTGTTAACGAATGATGATCCAGGGACAAGATAAAATAAGTGGAGCCGAACCTTACCCAACTGGGAGGATTGTACATAGAAAGTCCGTCTCGACATTGGAGATGGCTGAACTCCTCCTTCTCCCCTTTATACAGCTCGACCAGAATCTTGGCTAGAGCGGCAGGGGTCTTCGGGCCCTTTCGGCCGTAACATGAGGCATCGTCTTCTCCGTTATAATGCCACATGGGCAGTCCTCAGTATTGGAGTGGCTGGACCCCCCGCGTTATAGAAATCGCCATCACCTCGACTATTGACAATCCAGACTGGGCAAGCGTTTTAATCTTGCCTAGCAGCAAGCCGATCTCCGTGCTATCCTCTTCCTCAAGGCTCCGAGGATGCCAACTATGGCACTTCTTCGGCGGAGCATTTGAAAACTCGGGGAGGCCTATGTGGACGGGGTCGGGTAGAGCGACGTCGTCGATGTAGAACCATTCGGAAGGCCACTCTCCGGGAGCTTTCTTTGGCGTGCCGGACAGGTATCTGGTCCCGGCGATGTGCCACACTTCGGCTCCTCCCACTTCAAAAATTGATCCACCTTGATTGCGAGGGATGAGGCAGAACAGTCTTCTCCATAAATCAAAATGGGCATCGCAACCCAGGAATAGTTTGCATAGGGTGACATAACCCGCAATGCGGAGGATGGAGCCGGGGTAAAATTGCATAGCAAGACGCCATAGTACTCCAGCAGCCCTCGCAGGAATGGGTGAATTGGAAACCCCACTCCCCTCAGAAGATAGGGGACGAAGCACACCCGTTCTCCCGCAGACGGATTGAGAAAATCCTCTACCTGGGTTTTGTCGTTGAAGGAGGCCAACCCTGCTCGAACAGGGACCAGATCTGCTGGAGGGAGAAATCCCTGCGTTTGCATCTTTGCCAATCGGCTATGGGACACAAAGCACTTCTCCCACTCACCTCTCTCTAGGTTGGAACGGGAAGAGGAGCTGGGATTGTTAGCCATGTTGGAATGGTCTTGCCTGGCGGTCTCTGAGGATTTTCTCCGCTTGATGCTGGAAGGATCTGAGATCCAATCTCTTTAAATAGATGCTCTTCCTTGCAGGATTGTGGTGTTATTTGCACAAATACCCTGACTGTCCGCATTCGCTCGACACGTGGAAAACAAGGACATTAAGCGTGCAGAAGCCGAGGGGAGACATCGAATCTACGGCCAAATATAGTACTTAAAGGAACCCGCCTTGCAATACCAAAGACAATCTATGTGCCGAACACCTCGCCATTGAAGACTGGTTTGGGGGCTACTGGGGAGTCCTGGACTAAGGGGTCCTCGAGCATCCGGCCTGTTATCTATGGGCCGGACTGATGGGCTGTGAAGATATGAAGACCTAAGACTGTACCCATGTCCGGATAAAACTCTCCTTGGCGTGGAAGGCAAGTTTGACGAACAACTATGAAGATTCCATCTTATGTAACCGACTCTATGTAACCCTAGACCCCCCGGTGTCTATATAAATCGGAGGGTGTAGTCCGGAAAGCATATACTCAATATCATAGTCATACAGGCTAGACTTCTAGGGTTTAGCCATTACAATCTCGTGGTAGATCAAATCTTGTAATACTCATATTCATCAAGATCAATCAAGCAGGAAGTAGGGTATTACCTCCATAGAGAGGGCCCGAACCTGGGTAAACATCGTGTCCCCTGTCTCCTGTTACCATCGACCTTAGACGCACAGTTCGGGACCCCCTGCCCGAGATCCGCCGGTTTTGACACCGACAATGGGTAATTCCTCCTGAGTTCGGGGTGAAACGGGGTTTCTACTGAGCTCCTGAATTGTACTTCCCTTGTCCATACTTCCTCTTACGGCTCTCAATCTGCTGCTGCTTCCCTTCAATCATAAGAGCCTTGTCTGCCACCTCCTTGTAGTTGTTCAATGTTGCCACCATCAGCTGCATGCTCATCTCATCATTCAGCCCTTCCATAAACTTCTCCTGCTTCGCGGCATCTATGGCCACATCATTTGGGGCATAGTGATGTAACTTACTAAACTCCTCCACGTACTGACCTACAGTACGATTCCCCTGGCATAAGTTGCGAAACTCACGCTTCTTCATGCTCATGGCCCCAGTTGAGACATGGGTTGTGCGGAAAGCTTGCTGGAACTGCTCCCAAGTGACATTTGCTATGGGAAAAGTGGCTGTGTAATTCTCCCACCATGCGGCTGCGGGTCCATCCAATTGGTGTGCGGCAAAACGCACATTCTCAGCATCTGTGCAACCAGTAGTGGTTAACTCCCTTCCAATCTTGCGTAGCCAGTCATCCACAACTATGGGCTCGGTGCTACTAGAAAACACCGGTAGCTGTAACCTCAGAAAACGGGCTAAGTTGTCAACTGGTGGTGGTGGCGGAGGGTTGTTGTTATTGTTGTTGTCGTTGTTGCCTTGGTTCTGAACTAACAACTGCATCAAGGCATTCTGCTGCTGGATCAACTGAGTGAGCTCCGGCGGGAAGACATATCTAGGATCACGTCTCGGAGGCATCTAGTGAGTGTTTAGAGGGGAGAGATTAGAATAGAATGAAGTCTAGTGAGAAAGCACTACCCATATGCACATCAGACAAACACAATCATATCATATCACTCAATCAATCAAGCAAGGGCATACAATCGATCTAACTATCGTTACAGTGCTTAGACTATTCTATATACACGGGGGAACTCTACTGATCATATGCTGGTCTACTAGAAATTTTGATCGGTGGAAGACTCCATGGTATCCGCTCGAGCTTCGTCTTCATAGTCATCATGACTACCATCAGGGGCGGAGTCGGTGTCGTCGATGATGATGTAGTCTTCAGAACGAATCTCCTTGGGTTCGTCATCTTCTCCTCCTGGCGCGGGGTCTCCCATAAAAACTCCTAGCTTCCTCGTCAGGTTGTCATTCATCACCACAAGTATCGTCATTTCCTCCTCATATCTATCGCGTGTAGACTTGAGTTCCTCTTCTAGATCTGTGATCCTGGTCATTGCCTTATTCAAATCTATCATGCTTGCGCACATCTAGTTCTCCTGGTGACGTATGTGATGGTTTAACTCCTGGATGAATGCTATAATGGACTTGTCCTTCCTGGTGCTGATCATCTCCCATTGCTCATCTGAACGCCCACATATCTGATATATAGTGTCCTTAAACTCCTTGTGATAAACTTTGCCAATGTGTCCGATGGCGATGTGGGCTTCCATGCTCTTTCCTAGACTCCAGGTTGGTGCATCAAAGGAAAACTCTATGGGCTCAGTGACTGGTGTGAATGTCCTTCCTAGAACTTGAACTCAAATCATCCAACGTTCCTCTTCTGGTAGTGTGGGGTGTAGGTTCCGGTGAAGCTTGGTATTCCGATGTTCAGATACCTAGTGACTTCCTTCAAGTGTCGTCCAAACGGGGTGTCTTCGTCTGGCTAAGAAAACTTGTCAGAAAATGGAGAGGGAGTCAGAAATGAGTAGAGAAGAGTGATCTATGGCTCATCTTAGTGGTCGTGTCCTACATTCAGCGTGTGCTCTGATACCATCTTGTAGTGACCCGACCTCAAACAGTCAAGTCTCTGTGCTTCAGTGTCATCCCTGGATTGGTAATGCTGACACACATAGTACTCGAAGGATTTATAACTGATTAGCAATCACACACTTATTACATCGAATGTCTCAAAAGAGAACTTATTACAATAAATATGGCTTAAGGCCATCTAAATACGATAACAACGGAAGACTTGGAAGATAAAGTGGGTCCGTCAACTCCAACGGCATAGCTGAGTGCACGACAAACGACCTATGGCACCTTACTCATCGTTTGAAAAGTCTGCAACATAATACGTTGCAGCCCGAAACGAGTCAGCACATGGAATATGCTGGCAATGTAACACAGTAGAGCAATGAACAGATAAAGGCTATCACTACATGCATATATGGCTAGTGGAGGCTCTACGGTTACAAAGTTTTTGCGAAAAGCCAATTTTCCCTACAACAACGGAATATATTTTATTTAACTATCATGGTTGTTGAAACATCATTGAGAAGGTTCCTCCAACTCAATCCCTAATTATAAGTAATTATCAACCCAACAACTTAATTTAGAGTGATGAGATCAAAACAATAATTCAATTACCAGATACTCAAGTTGTCCATAACCGGGGACATGGCTAACCATGATTAGTTTGTACACTCTGCAGAGGTTTGCGCACTTTTCCCCACAAGACTCGATCTCCTTCGTCGGATTTGTCGCACTACATGGTGTTTGATAAACGGATGACCGAGACACAGTCTTTCAGAAGCATTAACTCTAACCCCGGGTAGTCTGTACCAACCTACACCCCCTACATCTACTAGTCTACCACTCGAAGAGGTCACACAACTTACTCAACTATGCTAGAGCCCATAATGGCTTGTGAATGCAAATGGAAGTTTCTAGCATGAATAATCTTATGATCCCTTTGAGCCTGGGTGGTGGACCATAGGATGATCACACGGGTACTTCGGAATATCCTAGGACAACACTGGATTCTCCAGGTGCCCACAAGCAATCCACCCAGATGTGTATTAAAGTTGCCACCTTAAGTTGAACCATTAATTAATAGTCTCACATCTGTCATGGAGTCACTCAAACCCAATCCACGTCTACGAGCATAGCATAGCAATAAGCATAACGTAGAAGTAACTCCCAAGGGTTTGATAATAAAAGGTCATTATGTTCTACCTCGTCATCTACTTCCCAAACCCACATGTTAAGAGATCCTACTCATGCAATGTGTGAGGATTGAAACTAATGCATAAAATTGGGTAATAAAAAGGTATGATCAATGTGTTACTTGCCTTGCTGACGATCCGCAAAACCTAGAGATTCGTAGTAGCACGCTTCGCACTCCGGGTATTCTATCGCAAACAAACAATAGCATACATAAGCAATCAAGAGAAGATGCATGGGGAAAACATCAAATAAAATAACCTAACCAGTAATTTCAACTGAAGAACTACGGTTGGCAAAAAGAATCAAATCAAACGGAGCAACAAAACTCAAACTATGAAAGAAACAAGATCCAATTACTAATCTGGACTATAGTAAAAAATTACAGTATCAAAATCTTGTTCAAATTGGTTAAACAGAAAGAGGGCTTCGAGACAAAGATCTAGGCGCTTGTTTCACCCGATTTGGATAAACGAGCAAAAAGATATACTAGAACGAAGATTAGGGTAGAAATCGCGATCGAAAATAATCGCGAAAAAACCCTGGAAAAAGAAAACTAACAAACAGGCTAACGAATGAACGTTCGCTGTCTGCGGCTAACGGATGAACAACGTTCGTTAAAATGAACGTACGGACAAACGTCCGCTTTTTAACTAAACCGAAGAAAAACAGAACAAAACCGAAAAAACCGATCTAGGGTTTTGAAAAAATGGCAGTTTTTCCCGAGAAAACCAGGCGGCAGCAGCGACTACCTCGGCGGCGGGGTCGGCGACGACGGACGGCGGCGGCACGGTGCAACACGGGGTTCGAGCCGCGGGCGGCAGCTAGGGTTAGGGCTGGCGGCAGCGCGGCTTGGGCCTCAGGGCAACGAGGGCTGCGGCTTGTAAAGCCAGCCGAGCCAGGAGTCCTAGCCGGACACGGCCCGGTTAGGTCGGTTCACTTTTTTTAAAATAAATCCTGACGTGGAAAAACAAATAAAAGAAATACTAAACGCACTCCAAAAATCCTGATATAAATTTTCACGGTCCTCTAATAATATTGCGGACAAAGTGAACATTTATTTAGACCCCTAATGCAATTTTGAAAAATGCATTTTTTTCCTAATTCCAATAAAATTGCAATAAATATCTTATTTGATTTTAGTATTTTTCCTCTAATATTTCCTTTATTTTGGAGAATTCATATTATCTCCTCTCATATATTTTAATTAGAACTATTTTCAAAGAGGAATAATAATCAAAACCAAATGATCCTCTTTTCAAAATTTGAGAAAACTCAAATATGAAAATAAAGAAATTCCCAACTCTCTCTGTGGGTCCTTGAGTTGCTTAGAATTTCGAGGATCACGAGATGAAATGCGATCAAAATTATGATATGCATGAATGACCTATGTATAACATTTCAAATTGAAATTTTGGGATGTTACAAACTACCTCCCTTAAGATGAATCTCGCCCTCGAGATTCGAGTTGGCTAGAAAATAGGTGTGGGTGGTGTTTGCGTAGATCATCCTCTCGTTCCCAAGTGGCTTCATCCTCGGTATGGTGGCTCCACTGAACTTTGAAAGACTTGATAACTTTGATGCGAGTAACTTGGCTGGCAAACTCGAGAATCTTTACCGGTTTCTCCTCATAGGTTAAATCACTATCCAACTGAATTGCTTCCAGGATCACGGTATCTCTCAGAGGGGTATCGGCCATCTCGGCTTGGCACTTCTTCAACTGGGAAATGTGAAACACATCGTGTACTCCTGACAGTCGTTTGGGCAATTCCAACTTTTAGGCAACCTCTCCCATGCGTTCCAAAACACGGTATAGTCCTACAAATCCCGGTGCTAACTTTCCCTTAACTCCAAAATTTTTAACTCCTCGCAGAGGTGACACTCGCAGATATGCTTTGTCTCCGATTTCATAGACTACGTCCTTGCATTTTTAGTCTACATAACTCTTCTGTCTGGACTGAGCTACCTTCAGTCTATCTCGTATCAGCTTAACCTTCTCTTCAGACTCCTTAATAAAATCTGGTCCAAACAACTGGAGGTCTCCTACTTCATCCCACATTAACGGTGTCCGGCACCTTCGTCCATACAGGGCTTCGAACGGTGCCATCTTCAGACTGGCCTGGTAGCTATTGTTGTATGAGAACTCCGCATAGGGCAAGTTGTCGTCCCAACTAGATCCATAATCTAGCGCACAAGCTCTCAACATGTCCTCTAGAATCTGATTGACTCTCTCGGTCTATCCATATGTATGCAGATGAAAAGCAGTACTGAACTCTAGCATGGTACCGAAAGTCTGGTGCAGCTGGTGCCAAAACTTTGAAGTAAACTGCATTCCTCTATCTGATACGATGGTCCTCGGAACTCCATGCAGACATACGATCCTGTTCATCTATATCTTGGCCAACTTCGCCACTTGTATAGGTGGTTTTCACTGGGATAAAGTGAGCTACTTTGGTCAAGCGGTCCACTACTACCCAGATAGAATCATATCCCGATCGGGTCCTCGGTAATCCGGTGATAAAATCCATGCCAAGCTTATCCCACTTCCATTCGGGTCTCGGTATGGGCTGCAGTAATCTTGTTGGCTTCTGATGTTCTGCCTTCACTCTTTGACATACATCACATACGGCTACATACTCGGCAATATCCTTCTTCATTCTGGTCCTCCAGAAACGCTCCTTCAAATCCAAATACATCTTGGTGTTTCAGGGGTGTATCGATTATGGCGAGTCATGAGCTTTCTGAAGTATCAACTTCCTGGTCTCTGCATTATTGGGAACAAACGCACGGTCCTCAAACCACAAGGTGTCGTGTTCATCCTCACGAAAACCTTTGGCTTTTCCTTCACTCATCTTCTCCTTTATTTCGACAATTTCTTTGTCATCCTTCTGAGCTTCTCGAATCATTCCCAATAATGTTGATTGAACCTCCAATGCTGCAACAAAACCTCTAGGGACGATCTCCAAATGAAGCTCCCTGAGATCTTTTGCTGTCTCCTTTGGCAATCCTCCGCTTACGAGGGTATTGACATAGCTCTTCCAGCTCAAAGCGTCTGCTACGACATTGGCCTTTCCTGGATCATAGTGCAACTTCATATCATAATCCTTTATGAGCTCCAACCATCTCCTTTGCTTGAGATTTAACTCCTTCTGTATGAAAATGTACTTCAAACTCTTGTGATCCGTGTACACATCACAATGGCTCCCAGTAAGAAAATCTCTCCAGGTCTTGAGTGCATGCACTATAGCTGCTAACTCCAAGTCATGTGTGGCATAATTCAACTCATGCGATTGAAGTTGACATGAGGCATAAGAAACAACTCTCCTGTCTTGCATAAGCACTCCTCCAAGTCCTAAGCGAGAGGTGTCGCAATACACTTGGAAATCCTTGCGTATAACTGGCAGAATCAGCACTGGGGCTGTAGTCAAACGTTTCTTCAACTCCTAGAAACTTGCTTCGCATTCTTCACTCCAATGGAACTGGGGGTCCTTTTTCAACAATGTCTTCATAGGCTTCGCAATCTTGGAAAAATTCTCAATGAATCTCCGATAGTATCCCGCGAGTCCAAGAAAACTGCGGATCTCTCCAACTGAGGTGGGTGCCAACCACTCAGTGACTGACTGAACCTTGGTAGGATCCACTGCTATACCTTCTCCTGATATAACATGTCCAAGAAATCCAACTTCCTTCAACCAAAACTCACATTTGCTAAACTTGGCATATAACTGATGTTCCCTGAGCTTCTCAAGAACCAAATGCAAATGCTCCTTGTGTTCCTCTTCATCCTTTGAGTATACCAAGATATCATCAATGAACACCACAACAAACTTATCCAAGAATTCCATGAACACCTTATTCATCATGCTCATGAAATAGGCAGGGGCATTAGTGTTGGAAATATGCCCTAGAGGCAATAATAAAATGGTTATTATTAAATTTCTTTGTTCATGATAATTGTCTATTGTTCATGCTATAATTGTGTTATCCGGAAATCGTAATACATGTGTGAATACATAGACCACAACACGTCCCTAGTGAGCCTCTAGTTGATTAGCTCGTTGATCAAAATATAGTCATGGTTTCCTGACTATGGACATTGAATATCATTGATAACGGGATCACATCATTAGGAGAACGATGTGATGGACAAGACCCAATCCTAAGCATACCTCAAAGATCGTGTAGTTCGTTTGCTGTCGCTTTTCCGAATGTCAAGTATCATTTCCTTAGACCATGAGATTGTGCAACTCCCGGATACCGTAGGAGTGCCTTGGGTGTGCCAAACGTCACAACGTAACTTGGTGACTATAAATATACACTACAGGTATCTCCGAATGTGTCTGTTGGGTTGGCACGAATCGAGACTGGGATTTGTCACTCCGTATGACGGAGAGGTATCTCTGGGCCCACTCGGTAATGCATAATCATAATGAGCTCAATGTGACCAAGTGGTTGATCACGGGATCATGCATTACGGCACGAGTAAAGTGACTTGCCTGTAACGAGATTGAACGGGGTATTGGGATACCGACTATCGAGTCTCGGGCAAATAACGTACCGATTGACAAAGGGAATTGTATACGGATTGATTGAATCCTCAACATCGTGGTTAATCCGATAAGATCATCGTGGAGCATGTGGGAGCCAACATGGGTATCCAGATCCCACTGTTGGTTATTGATCGGAGAGTCGTCTCGGTCATGTCTGCATGTCTCCCGAACCCGTAGGGTCTACACACTTAAGGTTCGGTGACGCTAGGGTTGTAGAGATATTAGTATGCGGTGACCCAAAAGTTATTCGGAGTCTCGGATGAGATCTCGGACGTCATGAGGAGTTCCGGAATGGCCCGGAGGTAAAGATTCATATATAGGAAGTCTAGTTTCGGCCATCGGGAAGGTTTCGGGGGTCGCCGGTATTTTACCGGGACCACCGGAAAGGTCCCGGGGTTCCACCGGGTGGGGCCACCTATCCCGGAGGGCCCCATGGGCTGAATTGGGAGGGGAACCAACCCCTAGTGGGCTGGTGCGCCCCCCCTTGGGCCTCCCCCGTGCCTAGGGTTGGGAAACCCTAGGGGTGGGGGCGCCCCCCACTTGGCTTGGGGGGGGGGAAGCCACCCCTTGGCCGCCGCCCCCTTGGAGATCCATCTCCCTAGGGCCGGTGTCCCCCCCCCCAAGGCCCTATATAAAGAGGGGGGAGGGAGTGCAGCCGCACCTTTGCTCTTGGCGCCTCCCTCTCCCTCCGTAACACCTCTCCTCCTTGCTTGCGCTTGGCGAAGCCCTGCCGGGATCCTGCTGCATCCACCACCACGCCGTCGTGCTGCTGGATCTTCATCAACCTCTCCTTCCCCCTTGCTGGATCAAGTTGGAGGAGACGTCTTCCCAACCATACGTGTGTTGAACGCGGAGGTGCCGTTCGTTCGGCACTAGGTCATCGGTGATTTGGATCACGTCGAGTACGACTCCATCAACCCCGTTCTCTTGAATGCTTCCGCGCGCGATCTACAAGGGTATGTAGATGCTCCTCTCTCCCTCGTTGCTAGATGACTCCATAGATTGATCTTGGTGATGCGTAGAAAATTTTAAAATTCTGCTACGTTCCCCAACAATTAGTCAGTCTAAATGACATAACCGTATACTCATATAGCCCGTACCTTGTGGTGAAAGCTGTCTTAGGTATATCCTTTTCTTGAATCTTCAGCTGGTCGTATCCTGATCGCAAGTCGATTTTCTAAAAAGACTTTAGCTCCTTGCAGCTGGTCAAACAAATCATTGATCATCGGCAGTGGGTACTTTTTCTTGATCGTCACTTCATTCATTGCCCGATAATCAACAACCATTCTCAGATATTTATCCTTCTTCTCAACCAAGAGCATCGGGGCTCCCCATGGTGATGAACTTCGTCGAATGTAACCTTTCTCCAATAACTCCTTCATCTGCTTCTTAATCTCCTCCAGATCATTCATGGGCATCTGGTACGGTCTCTTCAATATCAGTCCGGTGCCTGGGAATAATTCTATCAAAAACTCAATGTATTGATCTAGGGGCGTGCCTGGTAACGAGATTGAACTAGGTATTGAGATACCGACGATCGAATCTCGGGCAAGTAACATACCGATGACAAAGGGAACAACGTATGTTGTTATGCGGTTTGACTGATAAAGATCTTCGTAGAATATGTCGGAACCAATATGAGCATCCAGCTTCCGCTATTGGTTATTGACCGGAGATGAGTCTCGGTCATGTCTACATAGTTCTCGAACCCGTAGGGTCCACACGCTTAATGTTCGGTGACGATCGATATTATGAGTTTATGTGTTTTGATGTACCGAAGGTTGTTCGGACTCCCGGATGAGATCAGGGACATGACGAGGAGTCTCCAAATTTTTGAGATGTAAATATCAATATATTGGAAGGCTATATTCGGGCATCGGAAAGGTTCTGAATGGTTCGGGTATTTATTGGAGTACCTAAGAGTTACGGGAATTCGCCAGAGAGTATATGGGCCTTATTGGGCTTTAGGGGGGAGAGAGAGAGGGGCTGCCTAGGGCAGGCCACGCGGCCCCAAGGCCTAGTCCGAATTGGACTAGGGGAGGGGCTGCGCCCCCTCCTTCCTTCTCTTCTCTCTTCCCCTTCCTTCTCTTCTCTCTTCCCCTTCCTTCTCTCCTACTCCTACTACTTGGAAGGGGGGAATCCTACTCCCGGTGGGAGTAGGACTCCCTAGGGCGCGCCATAGTAGAGGGCCGGCCCTCCCCCTCCTCCACTCCTTTATATACGGGGGAAGGGGGCACCCCATGGACACACAAGTTGATCATTGATCTCTTAGCCGTGTGCGGTACCCCCCCCCCTCCACCATAATCCACCTCGGCCATATCGTACCGGTGCTTAGGCGAAGCCCTGTTCCGGTAGCATCATCATCACCATCATCACGTTGTCGTGCTGACGAAGCTCTCCCTCGACACTCTGCTGGATCGTGAGTTTGTGCGATGTCACCAAGCCGAACGTGTGCAGATCGTGGAGGTGCCGTACTTTCGGTACGAGGATCGGTCGATCGTGAAGACATATGACCACATCAACCGCGTTGTCATAACGCTTCCGCTTATGGTCTACGAGGGTACGTGGACAACACTCTCCCCTCTTGTTGCTATGCATCACCATGATCTTGCGCGTGCATAGGAAATTTTTGAAAATTACTGCATTCCCCAACAACCTTGGGGTGCCTTGGGCATCCCCAAGCTTAGGCTCTTGCCACTCCTTATTCCATAGTCCATCGAATCTTTACCCAAAACGTGAAAACTTCACAACACAAAACTTAACAGAAAACTCGTAAGCTCTGTTAATATAAGAAAATAAATCACCACTTAGGTACTATTGCAAACTCATTATAAATTCATATTGTTGTAATATCTACTATATTCCAAGTTCTCTATGGTTCATACCCTCCGATACTACTCATAGATTCATCAAAATAAGCAAACAACACAATGAAAACAGAATCTGTCAAAAACAGAACAGTCTGTAGTAATCTGGAGATTTGGGATACTTCTGTAACTCCAAAAATTCTGAAAAAATAGGATGACCAGCATAAAAAGTATATTGGTCTACTGCAGTTGGAATTGGTATTTTATCGCTCTCTTGTAAAAAATGATAATTATTTTCGTGAGAGAATACTTTCTATTTTTATCAGCAAGATCAAACAACAATCACCCAAGAAGATCCTAAACGCTTTACTTGGCACTTCATTGAAACAAAAACTATAAAACTTGATTACTACAGTAGCATAATCATGCGAACACACAAAAACAGTAGGTATAAATATTAGGTTGTCTCCCAACAAGCGCTTTTCTTTAATTTCTTTCTAGCTAGGCATGATGATTTCAATGATGCTCACATAAAAGATAAGAATTGAAACATAACGGGAGCATCATGAAGCATATGACTAGCACATTTTAGTCAAACCCTCTTCCTATGCATAGGGATTTTGTGAGCAAACAATTTATTGGAACAAGAATCATCTTGCATAGGAAGGTAAAACAAGGTTAACTTCAAGATTTTCAACACATAGAGAGGAAACTTGATATTATTACAATTCCTACAAGCAGATACTCCTACCTCATCATAGTTTTCAGTAGCATCATGAATGAATTCAACAATATAAATATCACATAAAGCATTATTTTCATTATCTACAAGCATAGAATTTTTATTACTCTCCACATAAGCAAAATTCTTCTTATTCGAAATAGTGGGAGTATCATAAGAAACTCGAATACTATAAATTTTTCCACATTAAAATTGTAACGTTCAGGAAAAAGGTAATCATAATCATGACAAGTTTTGTAAATATAATCATCACTACTTTTTATAACATAAGTATCATCACAATAATCATCATAAATAGCAACTTTGTTCTCATCATAATCAATTGACACCTCTTCCAAGATAGTGGAATCATTACTAAATAAAGTCATGACCTCTCCAAATCGACTTTTATAATTATCACAATGAGATTCAACATCCTCCAAAATAGTGGGATCATTACTTCCTAACATTGACACTCTTCCAAACCAACTTTCATCAATATAATCATCATAAATAGGAGGCATGCTATCATCATAATAAATTTGCTCATCAAAACTTGGGAGACTAAAAATATCATGTTCATTAAACATAGCATCCCCAAGCTTGGGACAAACATTAATTACAGCAAATAAATTCTCAAACATGTCATTCTCATCAAACATAGCATCCCCAAGCTTGGGCCTTTGCATATCATAAGCATAATCACTCTCATCGTTAATAGTATGGATAGCAACAACAGTATAGCAATTATCATCATCACAATGAGTAATAGGAGCAACATCATTTGGGAGGGATACCTTTTTACCTTTGCTTCTCCGTCTTTTCTTTTTCTTCTTCACATTAAGTATGGGTTTAACCCTCTTTTTTGAGCTCCTTATTAACGAGATTGGTTGAATAGAAGGCTCCTCCTCGTTACTTGATTCATCATAGGAAAGAATAGCAGGATATTGGGAAATATCTTCCCTTTCATTAGTATTCTCTTCATCTTCTATTTTTTTCTTTTCTTTATGTAATTGGCAATATAAGGATTTTCAGTGCAATTCACCTCACAATACATATAAATTTCCTCTAGATAAAAATCAAGAAGTTTATCAAGGGAACATTCTAGAATATCCTTAGGTATATGTTTCATTTATTCATAACCCACAAGCAAACTAAGTTCATTATTATGCGCAAGGGAAATGAAGTCATCACAATTTTTGGACACTATTCAATCATGAAAACAATTGCTTTGGATATTTAAATGACCACATTCTTTGCGAAGTTCACAAGGATGGCTAAGAAAATTTAAATTTTTAGCATAAACATCTAGCCTTTCTTGCAACCATTTAGTTTCTAAATACTTATGCCTCTTGCAAAATCTATCTTCCCTATTTGGTATGTACTTGCAAACTCTATGCACTCCACAAAAATTGACATGCTTATAAGAGACATTTTCATCATGACTAGTGCAATCATCATTAGTACTATGGATATTCAAGGAGTTCGTACTAACAACATTGCAATCATGCTCATCATTCAAAGATTTTGTGCCAAACATTTTAATGCATTCTTCTTCTAGCACTTGGGCACAATTTTCCTTTCCATAATTTTCATGAAAGATATTAAAAAGATGAAGCATATGAGGCACCCTCAATTCCATTTTTTTGTAGTTTTCTTTTATAAACTAAACTAGTGATAAAACAAGAAACAAAAAGATTCAATTGGAAGATATAAGGATATACCTTCAAGCGCTAACGTCCCCGGCAACGGTGCCAGAAAAGAGCTTGATGTCTACTACACAACCTTCTTCTTATAGACGTTGTTGGGCCTCCAAGTGCAGAGGTTTGTAGGACAGTAGCAAATTTCCCTCAAGTGGATGACCTAAGGTTTATAAATCCGTGGGAGGCATAGGATGAAGATGGTCTCTCTCAAACAACCCTGCAACCAAATAGCAAAGAGTCTCTTGTGTCCCCAACACACCCAATACAATGGTAAATTGTATAGGTGCACTAGTTCTGTGAAGACAGGGTGATTCAAGTGCAATATGGATGGTAGATATAGGTTTTTGTAATATGAAAATATAAAAACATCAAGGTAACTAATGATAAAAGTGAGCACAAACAGTATTGCAATGCTTCGAAACAAGGCCTAGGGTTCATACTTCCACTAGTGCAAGTTCTCTCAATAAGGATAACATAATTAGATCATATAAGTATCCCTCAACATGCAACAAAGAGTCACTCCAAAGTGACTAATAGTGGAGAACAAACAAAGAGATTATTGTAGGGTATGAAACCACCTCAAAGTTATTCTTTCCGATCAATCCATTGGGCTATTCCTATAAGTTTCACAAACAGCCCTAGAGTTCGTAGTAAAAGAACACCTTAAGACACAAATCAACCAAAACCCTAATTTCACCTAGATACTCCAATGTCACCTCAAGTATCCGCGGGTATGATTATACGATATGCATCACACAATCTCAGATTCATCTATTCAACCAACACAAAGAACTTCAAAGAGTGCCCCAAAGTTTCTACATGAGAGTCAAGACGAAAATGTGTGCCAACCCCTATGCATAAGTTCACAAGGTCACAGACCTTGCAAGTTGATCACCAAAACATGCATCAAGTGGATCACGTGAATATCCCATTGTTACCACAAATAAGCACATGTAAGACATACATTAAGTGTTCTCAAATCCTTGAAGACTCAATCCGATAAGATAACTTCAATGGGAAAACTCAATTCATCACAAGGAGATAGAGGGGGAGAAACATCATAAGATCCAACTATAATCGCAAAGCTCACGATACAACAAGATCGTGCCATATCAAGAACACAAGAGAGAGAGAGAGAGAGATCAAACACATAGCTCTGGTACATACCCTCAGCCCTGAGGGTGAACTACTCCCTCCTCGTCATGGAGAGCGCCGGGATGATGAAGATGGCCACCAGTGAGGGATTCCGCCTCCGGCAGGGTGCCGGAACAGGGCCCCAATTGGTTTTTGGTGGCTACAGAGGTTTGCGGCGGTGGAACTCCCGATCTAGGTTATTTTCTGGAGGTTTGGGTATTTATAGGAATTTTGGCATCGGGAACAAGTCAGGGGGGTCTCTGAGTCGTCCACGAGATAGGGGCGCGCCTAGGGGGGTAGGGCGCGCCCTCCACCCTCGTGGACAGCTCAAGACTCTTTTGGCCCAACTCTTTTACTCTCCGGGTTTCTTTTGGTCCATAAAAAATTATCAAAAATCAGCACGTTAATTGGACTCTGTTTGGTATTCCTTTTCTGTAAAACTCAAAAACAAGGAAAAACAGAAAACTGGCACTGGGCTCTAGGTTAATAGGTTAGTTCCAAAAATCATATAAAATAGCATATAAATGCACATAAAACATCCTAGATGGATAATATAATAGCATGGAACAATAAAAAATTATAGATACGTTGGAGGTGTATCAGTGACAATTGGGGTATCTTATTGATTCACTTGATATATGTTATGGCATTCAACTCGTGAATTCCCGCGGTGATTGGGGTAATCTATGCATAGGGGTTGATGCACATTTTTCTCCGACGGAAAATTTGGGGTCTCTTTATAGTTCTATGTGTGGATTGAGTATTATGAATATGAATATGCTTTGGTGTTACTCTAGTACGAACTCTAGGATAGATCGAACGGAAACAATAGTTTTGTGTTATTTTAGCACGAACTCTTGAATAGATTGATCAGAAATAATAGCTTTGAGGTGGCTTCTCACCCTACAAACAATTCCTACCTTTTGTTCTCCGCTAATGGGAACTCAGGAGTGATTCTTTGCTATACTTTGAGGGATAATCATATGATCCAACTATGTTAGCACTATTGAGAGATTGCACTAGCGAAAGTACGGACCCTAGGCCTTGTTTTGAAGCATTGAAACACCGTTTTTGTGCCCGTTTAATATTTGCTACCTTACCGTTTTTATTTATTTAGATTATAAAAATATATTTCTACCATCCATATTACACTTTTATCACCATCTCTTCGCCGAACTAGTGCACCTATACAATTTGCCATTGTATTGGGTGTGTTGGGGACACAAAGATTTCTTGTATTTGGTTGCAGGGTCGTTTGAGAGAGACCACCTTCATCCTACACCTCTCACGGTTTGTTAAACCTTAGGTCATCCACTTGAGGGAAAATTGCTACTGTCCTACAAAACTCTGCACTTGGAGGCCCAACACGTGTCTACAAGAATAAAGTTGTGTAGTAGACATCAAGCTCTTTTCTAGCACTGTTGCCGGGGAGTTGAGTGCATGAAGATATATCTTTAGATCTTGCAACTGAATCTTTTAGTTTCTTGTTTTATCACTAGTTTGGTCTATAAAAGAAAAGTACAAAAAAGGAATTGAGGTTGCATCATATTATTGATCATCTTTTTATAATATCTTTCTTGAAAGTGATGGTTCCGAAAATTGTGCTCAATTGTTAGAAGAAGAAGTCAATAAAATGTTTGGCACAAAATATTTGAATTATGAGCAATATTGCAATGTTGCTAGTATGAATTCTTTGGATATCCATGATGATAATGATATCCAAAGCCATAAGCTTGGGGATGCTATATTTGATAAAAATGATATTTCTAGTCCCCAAAGTTTTGATGAGAAAATTTATTATGATGATTGCATGCCTCTTATTTATGATGATTATATTGATGAAATTTGATTTGGAGAGGTGATGACTTTATTTAGTGATACATCCACTATTTTGGAAGAGGTTTCAATTGACTATGACAATGAAGTTGCTATCTATGATGATTATTATGATGACATGTATGCCATAAAGAGCAATAAATTTTCTATGCATGTGTATCATGAAAATAATGATTTATGTGATAGATATTTTTTAGAATTCATTCATGATGCTACTGAAAATTATTATGAGAGAGGAACATATGCTTGTAGATATTGCAATAATATCAAGTTTGCTCTCTATGTGTTGAAAATCTTGAAGTTTTGCTTGTTTTGCCTTCCTATGCTAGTTGAGTCTTGTTCCCATAAATTGTTTGCTCACAAAATCCCTATGCATAGGAAGTGGGTTAGACTTGAATGTGCTTGCCATGTGATTTATGGTGCTCTTTTTATGTTTCAATTCTTCACTTTTATGCGAGCATCATTGAAATCATCATGCCTAGCTAAAAGGCATTAAAGAAAAGCGCTTGTTGGGAGACAATCCAACACTTTTACCTAATTTTTTTGTGTGTTCACATGATTAGTCTACTGTAGTAATCATGTTTTATTGCTTTTGTTTCAATAAAGTGCGAAGTAAGACCTTTGGGATGGCTTATGGTGATAGTTGATTTGATCTTGCTGAAAAACAGAAACTTTTGCACTCAGGAAAACAATTGTCGTTTTTAACAGAAGCCTGATAAAATGTTGATTATTTTTGCAGAAGATTAATATACGAATTTCTCAGGTTGTCCTAATTTATCAGAATTTTTGGAGTAGCATAAGTATGGTTTGAGTATAGATTACTACAAACTGTTCTGTTTTTGACAGATTCTGTTTTCAATGCATAGTTTCCTTGTTTTCAAGATTCTTTGTCTTATATTGCTCAATATAAATTGTAGAAATGATATTCTATAGTAGTCATTGTGTGAGAACACTTATGAATCCTGTCTTTGGCAGTACCAAAAGTGGAATGGTTTGCTCTTTATCATACTAACCTATCTCACAATGTTCCGTTAAGTTCTGTGTGATTGAAGTTTCCAAGTTTTGGGTGAGATGTCAATATGAGGAGAATAAGGAGTGACAAGACCCTAAGCTTAGGGATTCCCAAGGCACCCCAAGTAAATATTCAAGGACGATCCAAGCAACTAAACTTGGGGATGCCCCGGAAGGCATCCCCTCTTTCGTCTCCAACATTATTGGTAACCTCACTTGGAGCTATGTTTTCATTCGTCACATGATATGTGTTTGGCTTGGCATATCATTTTATTTTGTTAGGGTTTTTTCTTGTTATTTAGAATAATATTTTGCATCTTTCTTTTCAATAAAAATGTCAAGGATATCCTTTACCATGCTTATTTTGCAAGTCTATGTGTTGTTGTTCGAAAACAGAAAGTTTACCGTTGTTGCAAATATTCCCTAGAAATGTCAGAATATGATCAAATGTTGAAACTTTTTGCAAAATGAGCTCTGATAAATTTTCTACAGTGTGGTAAATTCTCGTAATTTTTGGATTTAGGGAAGTATTGATACTCTTGCATTATTTATATACTGTACTGTTTTGGTAGATTGTTGTTATGTTTGCATTGTTTGCATATGTTTGCTTGTTTAATGATTCCATTTGAGGTTAGGAGTATAAAATATGCAGAGGCATTTAGTATGCAATGCTGAATAATAATTTTAGTGATTATCTACAGTAGAGAATGATAAGGTTTTTGCATTGGTTTATACTTTATCTCACGAGTTCTTGTTGAGTTTTGTGTGGATGAAGCTTTTGAGATTTAGGAAAACCGTGATATGAGAAGAATTAAGGAGACAAAAAAGGTCAAGCTTGGGGATTCCCAAGGAATCCCAATATAATATTCAAGAAGCCTCAAGCATCTAAGATTGGGGATGCCCCGGTTGGCATCCCCCTTTCTTCTTCAACAATTATCGGTTAGTATCGGTTGATCCTAAGTTTTTGCTTCTTCACATGATGTGTGCTATTATAGAAATGTCATTTTGTTTGTTTTTTCTTGCTGTTTTAAAAAGTAATTAGATCTGACAGTTTTAAAATAAAATAGATTCCTCAAATAGTTGCAAGAGAGGCTAAGTAAGCGGCATTCACATCCCGTCAATGAAGTTCTTTTCTATGTCATTTACTCTTGTGCTTCACTTATATCCTATGAGTAAATTGTTGAATAAATTGAATGTCATGAAGTTGAAATCATATCATGCCTAGTGGTAGCTTCACATTGGGTTTATAAACTAAAATCTTTTGAGGCTTGACAATCACAATATTGGACATACAAGCAATTCACGAATAATTAGTATAAGGAAGAGAACTTTCACATATAAATACACTATCATGGGAAACTTTTGTGATTGTGAGCCCCCATCAAAATATTATATGCCAAAATTTTTGATGTTGTACAAGGAAGACAATGTAATGGGTTATGTTTGTTCATATTCACATAGAAGTTATATTGTCATAGATCCTTCAACATGTGGTGCTTGCCCCCCATCTTTGCTAGTGAAAAATTCCGAACCAAGTAGAGATACTACTTGTGCATCCAAAAACCCTTAAACCCAAATCTTATTTTCAAGAGTCCACCAAACCTACCTAAGGATTGAGCAAGATCCTTCACATAAGTTGTCATCGGTGCAAAAAGGCAATAACAATTGCTTCTAAAAGTGTACGATCATTTAGTGTAAGAGAAAATTGAGAATTGTACAAACTTGTGATGGTAAAGCAATAAAAGCGAGATACTGCATAATAACGGTTTCTATCACAAGGGGCAATATAACATGACGCTCTTTTGCACTAAGGGATTGTGCATACAAACAAATAAGCACATGGCAACCTCTAGTTCCCTCTGCGAAGGGCCTATCTTTTACTTTTATGTATTTACTTTTATGCAAAGAGCCAAAGTTCTTCTCTCTATTCCTTTTTATTTTTCTCTTTTGGCAAGAATCATGTGGTGAGGAAAGATCTAGGCACATATGTCCAGTTGAATATGGGTAGCATGAGTTATTATTGTTGACATCACCCTTGAGGTGAATACGTTGGGAGGCAAAACAATAAGCCCCTATCTTTCTATGTGTCCGGTTGAAACGTTTTACTCATGTGTATGCGGTGAGTGTCAGCAATCATAGAAGACTATATGATGGTTGAGTATGTGGAGCTATTACTTAAACTCTGTTGAATAAGTTGAATTGCAACAGCTTGGTGACTAATAACATAGGTTGTTGGGTTTCAAGAGAATTCATTGTTTGAACCTTAACATGTGAATTGGTTGCCGTTATAACATGAGAAGTTTCATAAGAAAGAATTGTTGTTATGATGCTAGGAAAAGTGATTGAAATTCAAACTTGTGCACTTTCTAGCATTTGCACTTCATAAGTTATTTCTTTTATCATTTACCTACTCGAGGACGAGTAGGGATTAAGCTTGGGGATGCCGATACGTCTCCAAAGTATCCATAATTTATGAAGTATTCATGCCAATATATTATCATTCTTGGATGTTTTACAATCATTTTATAGCAACTTTATATCATTTTTTGGGACTAACCTTTTGACCCAGTGCCTAGTGCCACTTTCTATTTTTTTCTTGTTTTTTACATCGTAGAAAATCAATACCAAACAGAGTCCAAACACCGCAAAACTTTTAGTGGATTTTTTATGGGCCAGAAGACGCCCGATGGGCCAAAGCAGAACTTGGGGGTGCCCTGAGGGGGGCACAACCCACCAGGGCGCGCCAGGGCCCTTGCGTGCCCTGGTGGGTTGTGCCCACCTCGGTGGCCTCCCGCACCCCTTCTTTGCAATACAAATTCCCGAATATTCTGAAACCCTTTGGGGTTAACCTAGATCAGAAGTTCCGCCGCCGCAGGGCTCTGTAGCCACCGAAAACCAATCTAGACCCGTTCCGGCACCCTGCCGAAGGGGCGAATCTTCTTCGATGGCCATCTTCATCATCTCGGCGACCACCACGATGAGGAGAGAGTAGTCCACCCTCGGGGCTGAGGGTTTGTAGCAGTAGCTATGTGTTTAATCTCTCTCACTCTCTCATGATCTATATCATGGGCTTTGTTAATATAGTCGGATCATATGATGTTTCTTCCCTCTATACTCTTGTTGTGATGAATTGAATCTTTACCCTTTGAAGTTTTGTCATGTCGGATTGAATATTCAGACATGAGAAGACATGATACATGTCTTGCGGTATGAATACTTGAGGTGACAATTGGGGCATCTTACTGATTCACTTGATGTATGTTATGTCATTCAACTCGCAGATTCCCCGCGGTGACGTTGGGGTAATCTATGCATAGGGGTTGATGCATTTTTTTCTCTAACCAAAACTTCGTGGTCTCTTTATAGTTCTTTGTGCGGATTGAGTATTATGAATATGAATATGCTTTGGTGTTTCTCTAGTACGAACTCTAGGATAGATCGAACGAAAACAATAGCTTTGTGTTATTTTAGTACGAACTCTTGAATAGATCGATCAAAAAGAATAGCTTTGAGGTGGCTTCCCACCCTACAAACAATTCCTACCTTTTGTTCTTCGCTAATGGGAACTCGGGAGTGATTCTTTATTGTACTTTGAGGAATAATCATATTATCCAACTATGTTAGCACTGTTGAGAGATTGCACTAGCGAAAGTACGGACCATGGGCCTTGTTTTTAAGCATTGAATAGCCGTTTTTGTGCCCGTTTAATATTTGCTACCTTGCTGTTTTATTTATTTAGATTATACAAATATATTTCTACCATCCATATTACACTTTTATCACCATCTCTTCGTCGAACTAGTGCACCTATACAATTTGCCATTGTATTGGGTGTGTTGGGGACACAAGAGATTTCTTGTATTTGGTTGCAGGGTCATTTGAGAGAGACCACCTTCATCCTACACCTCTCACAGATTGATAAACCTTAGGTCATCCACTTGAAGGAAAATTGCTACTGTCATAAAAAACTTTGCGCTTGGAGGCCCAACACGTGTAGTAGACATCCGATGTTAATCACATAGTGATGTGAACTAGATTATTGACTCTAGTAAACCCTTTGGGTATTAGTCACATGGTGATGTGAACTAATCACATAAAGATGTGAACTATTGGTGTTAAATCACATAACGATGTGAACTATATTATTAACTGTAGTGCATGTGGGAGACTGAAGTAAATATGCCGTAGAGGCAATAATAAAGTTGTTATTTTTTATTTCCTTATATCATGATAAATGTTTATTATTCATGCTAGAATTTTATTAACCGGAAACTTGATATATGTGTGGATACATAGACAATACATAGTGTCCCTAGTATGCCTCTACTAGACTAGCTCGTTAATCAAAGATGGTTAAGTTTCCTCACCATAGACATGTGTTGTCATTTGATGAACGGGATCACATCATTAGGAGAATGACGTAATGGACAAAACCCATCCTTTAGCTTAGCATAATGATCGTTAAGTTTAATTTCTATTGCTTTCTTCATGACTTATACATATTCCTCTCACTATGAGATTATGCCACTCCCGAATACCGGAGGAACACCTTGTGTGCTATCAAACATCACAACGTAACTAGGTGATTATAAAGGTGCTCTATAGGTGTCTCTGAAGGAGTTTGTTGGGTTGGCATAATTCAAGATTAGGATTTGTCACTCCGACTATCGGAGTGGTACATCTGGGCCCTCTAGGTAATGCACATCACTATAAGCCTTGCAAGCAATGTGACTAATGAGTTAGTTACGGGATGAATCAGTACGGAATGAGTAAAGAGACTTGCCGGTAACGAGATTGAACTAGGTATGATGATACCGATGATCGAATCTCGGGCAAGTAACATACCGATGAGAAAGAGAATAACGTATATTGTTATTGCGGATTGACCGATAAAGATCTTCGTAGAATATGAAGGAACCAATATGAGCTTCCAGGTTCCGCTATTGGTTATTGACCGGAGATGTGTCTACGTCATGTCTACATAGTTCTTGAACCCGTAGGGTCCGCACGCTTAACGTTCGATGACGATTTGTATTATGAGTTAGGTCTTTTGGTGACCGAAGTTTGTTCGGAATCCCAGATGAGATCACGGACATGATGAGGAGTCTCGAAATGGTCGAGTGGTAAATATTGATATATTATAAGGTAGTATCTGGACACCGGAAGGGTTCTGGAGTGTATCGCGTACATACCGGAGTACCGGAGGGGTTACAGAAACCCCTCGGTGGAAGATATGGGCCATATGGGCCATATGAGGGAGGCTAACTAGCCCACAAGGGGCTGGTGCACCCCCCACAAGGGAGGAGGCCGAATTATTTTAGGGAAGGGGGCGCCACACCCCTTTCCTTCCCCCTTTCCACCTCCATGTGAAGGAAAAGAAGGGGGGCCGAATTCTACCAGGACTAGGAGTACTAGTAGGACTCCCCTCTTGGCGCGCCCCCTTTAGGTCGGCCGGCTCCTCCTCCCCTCCTTTATATACGGGGGCGAGGGGCACCCCAAAGACAACATCAATTGTTCTCATAGCCGTGTGCGGTGCCCCCTCCACAGTTTACTCCTCCGGTCATAGCGTCGTAGTGCTTAGGCGAAGCCCTGCACGGATCACATCACCATCACCATCACCATGCCGTCGTGCTGACGGAACTCTCCCTCGGCCCTCTACTGGATCAAGAGTTCGAGGGACGTCATCGAGCTGAACGTGTGCTGAACTCAGAGGTGTCATATGTTCAGTACTAAGATCGGTTGGATCGTAAAGACGTTCAACTACATCAACCTCGTTAAAACTAACGCTTCCGCTTTCGGTCTACGAGGGTACGTGGCCACACTCTCCCCCTCTCGTTGCTATGCATCTCCCAGATAGATCTTGCGTGATCATAGGAATTTTTTTAAATTCTCATGCTACGCTCCCTAACATGAACTCCACTCCGCAGGGACTCTGGCTAGGACACGATCTAGCTCACACGATCGGTAACCTTGATAATCAATCAATCAATCATGGCATCACCTGCAATATGGCATGACACGCCAGGTCAATACATTGAATTTACTTGCAAGCTCACAACAACCAAAAGCATCAAGGCAAAACAAAAACATATCATTAGCAGGTTAATTAATTGACAACTACTATGATGCGAAAGCAACTACTAAGCATGATATGAAACTACTACAATTCTGATAACCAACATCTCAATCTCAACACCCATCTCACTCTTTGCTATCCGGCCAAGCAATATACCATCTCGATCACCTCATGATCCACCTGATTACCTCGTGATCAAAACATCCACATGATCACCTCGTGACCACATAACAAACTGAATGATCATCCTCAAGATTGTTCCAACATCATCATTGACATCCTGCCAAACTGTTATAATTCACATATTGACATATAAATCACATATAAGTCATTTTGTCATGTGAGTGTTGGTCGAACAGTGTGACCTAGTGCGAACTTGTGCCCATGACCGAGGACGCAGCTATCGATAGATTTAACACACACACTCTACAGAGGTTAACACACTATACCCACATCACAGAACCCATGGCCTCTTGCTCCCATTCAGGTGGACCAACAGTGTTCCGACAAAACCTATCTACTGTCATTACACTACCCCGGCCACTCCGACCAACACCCCCTTTGGGTTCAGTCCTGGGTGGCCCCAATGTTAACTCGTGACATCCAACAGCCACTGTCGTGGAAAAACATAAACGGTCCCAACCGGGGACATGAGATCTCAATACCAACCAAGGGTAATGCACGCCCATAACCTTCCCTCCTTGGAGGCACTGGCGAGAGACATGCCAATAGGCCGCATTAGGGACTTCCCATAAAGGCAAATGTGGTTGCACTGGAAAAGCCCGGTTCGGTGGCACCTGACCAACTTAATGACAAAATTTACCCCCAAGGTAGATCTAATACTCCGATATCATATATCCATCTGTCAACAAAGTCATAGCAATATCCAACAAATAATCGAAAGCATAACCTAGTCATATTGTAATCCCCGAGGATAACAAAATACTAAGAGCATGTTGAATCCAAGAACGATAATACTACTACTCCAATAGCAAGAACAAGCTATCCAGCTAAGATCCACATGCAGGCATCAGATCCAAAATCATACTCCAAAACATAATATCAACTACCATCACAATGAGAATAATACAAGCCACTAATAATCCAATGGCAACATGATATCCATCAACTTCAAGCATAAATCCTAGTAATCCAAACAGTAGCATGGCAATAGCAAGATTATAACAACTCCAAGAAATGCCATGCACAAAGTCATGTAGCTAGAGCAATATTTTAAATAAGTTCAAATAAAGAAACCATATTACTGCATTGCAGTCATGTAAGTGGAGGGTGTGGGTTGCCCGGGGTGGTTGGATTCATCGGGAGGAAGTGCGAGAAGCTCGCGGAAAGAATCGTCGGAAAATGTTCTCTCCCAGAGGGGGATGATTATGGGCAGGGGAAAATGGACATTTTCAAAATGTTGTCGCATGGTGAAAATGATACCAACAGAACGGGCTCGACGAGACAAAGAAGTGGGCTTTGGAATCACCTGAATCGGTGTTGTGAGTGAAAAGATATGAATTGATGAAGTGCAGGGACCAATCTGTAATAGAATCTTCACAAAGAGGCCCCTGGCTAGAAAAACAGAAAGCGCAAACACTAAGAATATGCTTTCCAGCGCAGAACACATTCTTTAGCCTGAAACGGAGCCGAAGTGCGCTTTCAGTGTAGCGAAACCGTATTTCCTGGAATAAGTTTCCACTTAAATGATGTGGCAAGGTGGGGTCAACGCGGGGAGTCGCTGATGAGTGTGGTCCGCACTGGTGTGGGGGCCACCTGTCCGGTCGTCATCTTCATCTTCGATCTCCCGCGCCTGGCCGCGGCAGAGGCGAGGCTTCACGGTGACTGTCGTCGACTCCCGCCACCATTCGAGGCGCTCGACCTACCGGCGAGCTCAGCAAGACGAGGCGGTCCCGACCATGTAGGTCACGGCCACTGATGAGCTTGGAGAAGGGCGGGGCGCTGGCTGCGGCGGACGGCGGCTACGGCCGAAGTTGGCCTCATGGCTACGGTCGAGGAGAGGAGGGGAGATGGAAGGGGGTGGCCCCCTAATGGTGGTGGAGCTGTGTGGTGGCGGTGG
This sequence comes from Triticum aestivum, assembly GCF_018294505.1. Taxonomy (NCBI): domain Eukaryota; kingdom Viridiplantae; phylum Streptophyta; class Magnoliopsida; order Poales; family Poaceae; genus Triticum; species Triticum aestivum. The sequence continues at coordinate 648,366,132 of NC_057797.1, forward strand.
AACAGAGGGAGGGCGCGGGATCTCCGGAATCAGAGTGGACAGAGGCGGCGGCCATGGCAGGCAACCGCGGAGAGGAGGAGCTCCGGGGCTTGGGGAAGTAGATGGGCCGGGTCCTGGGAAGGAGTGGGAGTGGCTGGTGAGGTTGAGGGCGCCCGGGGCTGCTTAAATAGCCCAAGGAAGAGGGGGTTGACCCGGTTGCCGCCGTGGGAGTCCGTCCGAGGCTCTGTCGAGCTCAGCAATCACGGGGAGGGCACGTGAACACGACGAGGCAACGAAGACAAGCTTCACAGGGCAGAGGAGACTGTCAGATTTCGGGATCCGGCAAAACCATTGAGGTTCGAACATTGGGGTGCGCACGAAGATCTCTCCCCCATCTAGCTCGCGCCCTCACTGCAATCTCAAGGCTCAGCATGTTGAGGTCGCAGAACAAAGGGACACAAGGTTTATACTGGTTCGGGCCACCTATATGGTGTAATACCCTACTCCAGTGTGGTGTGGTGGATTGCCTCTTGGCCTGAGGATGAATAGTTACAAGGGAAGAACAACCTCCTGAGGAGAGGTGCTCTTGTGCTTGGTGAGCTTGTGTGTATGAATGTGGAATGGATCCAGTCCCGGATCAGATTGCCCCCCTACAGTGGTCGGTAGTCCTATTTATAGAAGCCCAGGTCCTCTTCCCAAATATTAGGCGGGAAGGGATCCCACAACGGCCACTTTGAAGGGAGAAAACAAGTACAAGCTATCCTGACAAAAGGCAGTCCTTGCCCGCCACAGGCTCTGGTGGTGACGCCGTCCTTGGCTCCATGGTGACCTCCATCCTGCCGTCCTACTGGTGTTAGTCTCGTTGCATCGATATGGAAACCTTTGCCTGATGCCTCGGGACTCCTCGTCTGCGCTTGCCTCTTTAGCACCAAAGAGGAAACAAGGACACTGCAAGCTGGCGCCCGCCTGGTGCCCGCCTGGCCTTGGTCGTCATGGCTTGCGTCACAGGAACCTCGCGAGGTGCCCCTTGCCATGATCCCTCCGCCCCTCGCGAGCCAGCCTGGTGAGGCCGCCCCCGAGGAGGTCTTGCGTCGTCCGCCTCGTGAGGCTCGGCCCCTCGCGAGGGTCTTGAGCGTTCGCTGATGAAGATGGGACGTACAGGGCCGCTGGTGGAGCCACGCCATGGGCCACAGGCAGGCAAGTCTGGGGACCTCCGTTGCCAGGATGCCGACAGTAGCCCCCGGGCCCAAGGGGCGCTCGGACTTGGCTTCGAGGCGAAGCCAAAGGGGGGCATTGTGGAGCGCCGCGGGCCCCAACAGCCTGTAGCCTCAGTTGACGTGTGGCGATTGATGGGACGTGGGCATCTCTGCTATTCCCTCATTGCTGGCGAAGCACTTCCCAGGTTCTTCCCCAACTCGACCTGAGCTCGGCCCTCCCCGTCGCCATGGCATCGAACCACATGGAGAAGGGTAACAAGAAGTCCCAGTCTCCAGCCGAGCCAGCTCAGGCCATTGAACCCGCCGTTGGTTGGTCGTTGGTGCTCAACCAGGAAGCCATGGACAAGGTCCGCCCAGCGCTCGCCTCCAGCTTCAACGAATGGGAGGTGACAGTGGCCTGGCCTGCGTCCTGCGCCTCCGTCGATAGGACAGCCACCGAAGTCCAATTCTTCATTGACGTCATGTGGGCTAGCCTAGTTCCTCCCTTCTTCGCTTTCTTCAACGTCGTGCTGTCTCACTATCAGATCCATATGCTGCACCTAGATCCCCAATCCGTTGCTCTTCTTGTTGTTTTCTCCTTTGTCTACAAGGCCTTGGTGGGCATTGCCCCTTTTGTGGCCCTATTTCTCCATTTCTTTCCGCTGCACCTGACTGATCCTCGGCAATGCTCGGGATGCCTAAGCTTCTAGGCTGTGGCTGCGACGGCTGGCTCAGGGATTGACTTTGAGCTCCCACCATCTGCCACCGGGTTTCGGAGACGGTGGGTGTTTGTGGACGTCAGCGTGCTCAGCCCCCTGCTCTTGCCCCCTTCTTGCCTTCGTCTGGCTCCAGTTGAAGAGGCTGAAAGATCTCGGTGTGACCGCGCCCATGGTGATGAAGGAGTTCCTCCGACGTCGTGTCACCCCACTCTAGTGCCATTACCAGCCGATGTGGGCCTTGTCCGGCAGCCAGGATCGCATGAGGCTTTCGGAGTCGGGGCTTGCGCCCGAGGCACGAAGAATGGTGCTCGAGGTCCTGACTAGCGACCCTTTGCCAGCCGACATGCCGCAGGAGGGTTGTCTTTTGTACTGCTGCTCGAATAGGGTGGAGTTCGTGAGGAAGATGCCCCCTTTTGACGAGTGGGGGCTGCGTCAAGTTGGCCTTGAAGGGCCTCGCGAGAACCCTGTCTACGTGTTTCCCTTCCTTGCCGCCAGCGCTGAGCTTACCCCAATAGTGGATGCAGGGGGCGAGCACCACTTGAGACCGGAGGCGCGGGTGATGAGGAGTCGACACCGCTCAAGGCTCCCGAGGTGCCATCCTTGGGAGCCTGTGACCTTGCCCTGGGGTGACAGCTGAGGGGGCGACGCAATCTGCTGCTCCTGAGGCCGAGGCCTCCGAGGCCTCAGCAGGTCATCACGAGGCGGAGCCAGAGGGCTCCCCTCAGCCCAGCACTCCTGAGGTCGTCTCCTCGGGCACCTCACCAGCCGCGCCCTATGCTAGTTGCTGCATCCAAGGCTTCGGCTGGCTCCGTCTGGACTTTGATGCGCTCCGCAAGAGAAAAGGGTCTCCAAGCTGCAGCAGTGATGCCTTCCGGCCGTCGAAGAAGAGGAAGTACATCGCCATAGACGAGCGAGTACCATATCTTTGTAATTTCTCGAGTGCTGCTTCCCCTCCCGACTGTGGCTCCTCAGGGTCCCTTCTGCTAGGGCGATGAAGTCTCCTGGGAAACAACCTCCTCTTGCCTCGAATCCCCCGCTGGCCTTGAGCGCCCCAAGCCAGCATGCGGCACCCGGTGCGAGGTCGGCCGAAGAGGCAACCATGCTAGCCTGGCGCCTTGAGCCCTCGCCTTTGTCATCTCTTCTTCGTGGCCTCGCCTGCGGTGCGGCAAGTGTTACAAGGGCTCCTCCTCTGGTTGTGGACGGCGACTGGATGACTTTGATCCTGGCTTCTTCTTTGATCAACAGGCCTCAAGACATCCGGGCCCCTGCCGAAGCCCGGTCAGTGACCCGAGAGGCGCCAGCCCCCAGCCCCCTGCCGAAAGGGGGTGAGTTGCTTTGGATCCCGTCGGCAACCCCCGCTGCGGAGGACGGACCCGGTTGCGCGCTTAAGTTTGCGCACGAGCGAAGTGTCGTCCGCGACGAGCTCTTTCAGGAGGCAATGTGTGCGATGAGCCGGCTTGGCGGAGAACTCGTGGACGTCGACGCTCGTGTTGAAGCCGAAGGCCTCCAGCTGGTGGAGGAGTGGCATCAACTGAAGGTGGCTATCAACCTCGGGCGCCTCCAGCGCGAGCATGCCAATAGGAAGGCAAAGGCATCCCTGGCAACCTCGCGAGAGGCCAGTGCTCGGGCCTTGGAGGAGTCCAAGGAGGCGGACAATCACCGCGCGACCGCTGAGGAGCATAGGCGGGAGCTCCAGGCCTTGAACGCCTCCCTGGAGAAGCAGGTGGAGGCGCGCATAGTTGCCCTGGCATCGATGAAGGGCGCTCCATCTGACAAGGAGGAGATCTTGAGGCGTGAGGAAGCACTATTGCTGGAGGCCACGGAGCACGGCCTTGAGTTCGAGCGGTTGGAGATGAGGGAGCTCCAAGTCGCCCAAGCAGAGGATGCTGTCGGCGCGTGCGAGGCCAGGGCCCAGGAGGAGTTGGACCACAGGGTGGCTGAGGCCCGCACGGATCTTGCTGGCAAGTACGACCTAAAGTTGAAGCTCGTGGAGGCCGAAGGTGTGGGCAGGACCGCCGCCCTTAGGTCAGGGCTGGCTGAGGCGGAACAGCGTGAGAAATCCACCGCAACCACCCTGATCTCGGTGCAGGCTGAGCTGGCCTCCACCTGTGCCGAGCTGCTCTCTCTTCAGCGGCGGGTTGACAGCGTTGAGTCCTTCACGCAGCAGAGCAGGGAGGAGGCGCTTCGCCTGCAGACGCTACTGCACGAGAATTCTCCCATGCTTCGGGACCTCAGGACGAGGGCCAATCAGGCGCTTGGTACCATCTGCGATGAGCACGCTCCCCATCCACACGCCGAGGACTACGCCAGCCATCTTCGCTTCTTCGGTGACGTCGTGACACGCTTCGAAAATAGAGCCAAGAAGGCTCGCGAGCTTGTGGAAGAAAAGAGTCGGGGCCTCCTCAGGCACGCATTCTCCCGCGTCTTTAGCCATCTCCTGAACACCAATCCTGACTTTGATTTTGACGCCGCCATTGCCCAGTGCATGAGGTCATTTGGGACAACCTAGCGCACTGGGTGGACGACAATGTGGTCTCCCTAGTTAGGGCCTTTGCTTCTGATGACGACGCGGTGGTGGTCACGATGGATGAGGGCAACGTGGTTGATGGCAGCATGGCTGATGGTGGTGTGGCTGATGATGGTGAAGACAGCGACAACGACAGCGCCAGTAGCCTGTCTGGGAGTGATTCGGGGACCGAGGCGAGCGATATGTCCGGCTGAGCCCTCGCTCCTTTATTTTGAACCTGCACGCAAAAGCTTGGGTACGGCCCCTCATGATGTAAGAGCATTTTGGGGGAGGGGAAGCCCCTCATGTAAATAGACTACCAGTTCATTCCTTAGGCTAGGCTTAAAGCATGCTTTTGGGTGCTCGCGACTCCCCTTACGGGCTTGATGCCGTAACTTACTTTGGTTTAGCCGGGCTTCAAACTGATTTGGCAGTTGTGGATGTGCACTCCTTCTGAGAGAAGCCCCTCACGAGCTCGCGAGGTTTTGGTTTCCTGAGAGGTCCATCGGTCCACCCAAGAGGGTCTCGCGAGAAGCGAGCGCCAGCAATGTCAAGGTGTGTGCGTAGCGCGTGTATGCTACTGCCAGCCCCCGCTCGCAAGGTGCTCAGGAGGGGGGAGGTAGCGGAGGCGAACTTCAGACAAAACACAAATCCAGAAACTCACAAATCAACATGAATGAGAAAGGATGCCCCACATGATTGCCAATGTCAATGCAGCTTCAAATTCAAGATCAAAAGCTGCAAGTCTAAGCTACAAAAAAGAGGTCAAAAGCAAATGGCCGCGTCCGGCACCTAGCTAGTCTTCTTGTCTTCCCACCAGCGCGGAGCATGGTGCTTCCACTAGGACATGGGCGGGAGCCCCCGAGGCCCGAGGGCGGCACTCCGGAGACTCTGGGGCATGTACAGCCCCACTCATTATTATGTAAGAGTGTCACGAGCAGAGACCTTCATAGGCATGAGCCTTGCTTCATATCGCCAGGCGAGGGCCCCACCTTGCGCCGCCCTCGACCATTGTTGGGGCGTCCGGAAACCAGGACGATGGCAAGGGGCAAAGGGACGCTTGTGGCGCCCTCGGCAACCACAGGCCCTTTGACGGGCGGAAGGCTCGCCAGTGCCTCCCAGGCAAAGGACCTACCTCCGGGTGATGCCTTGCTCCACGCGATACGGGAAGGGGCCTTGCGCCCGGCTCCTCCCACGCAGCCCCCAGTGCGCTTCCCCTGGTGGGAGGGGCGACTGCGCTGGGGCAGTCATCCACTCCAGTGACCCGATTCACTTGTGACCCATTGCTAGCGTAAGCCTTCTTCTAAGAGATTAGTGGTACCCTGTAGCTGTTGTCGCCGGCGTGGTCGACGAGGTTCCCGGGTGGCTCCTAGAAGGCCTCAACGGACATGGATGGTGTTTGAATTGCTAGACCTTTTATCTGCAGTGAACATGCAACTATATGTGTGTCATAAAAGAATTGGAATTATTCAGGGTTCATTTGGACATTTTTATAAATTAAGTGAGTTTTCAATGTATTTATGTGCATAATTCAAATTTGAACTACATGCACATGCTCCAGTGCATATAAATTGGTTGAAAAATCAAATCTTTGTCCTTGGGTGTATGCTTAGGTCCCATGCAAGAAATGGGAATGAATGTCAAATACCCTGCCACCGTCACTCGGCCATAAACATTGAGATACCTGTTTTTTAAATTCTAGTAAATCCAAAACTAGTCTGAAATTCATGAAACTTGGCATGCTATCATGGAGCGGCATCAACATGTTGTGGTAAATTTTTTTTATCCCATTTGGGGCAGGTTTGGTTATATGCTTCTCACAAACCAGAGCTTCTCACAACAAGCATGATGGTTTCGGTAGCGAACGCCCCACCTTTGGGGACGAAACAATATCCATTGCCTCTTATTGCTTTCAAAATTTTCCTCGTGTCAACATATAACAACAGTAGTGTTGTGTTATTTTTTGTGATTTTTCAGGGTTCGTTTGGACATTTTTATGCATTAAGTGAGTTTTCAATGCATTTATGTGCATAATTCAAATTTGAACTACATGCACATGCTCCAGTGCGTGTTAGGTTTCCGTGAATTTGATGATTGTTCTTTAAATTTGCACCTCGCGGATTCTACTATTAAGAAACCTATGGGAAGGATTAATTATGTTCTTATTGTTGCAAATAGGAATTATGTGCCGGTAGATTTGATTATTCTTGATATTGATTCCAATCCTACATGTCCCATTATTCTTGGTAGACCTTTCCTTAGAACTATTGGTGCAATTATTGATATGAAAGAAGGAAATATTATATTCCAATTTCCGTTAAGGAAAGGCATGGAATAATTTCCTAGAAAGAAAATTAAATTACCTTATGAATCTATTATGAGAGCCACTTCTGGATTGCATACCAAAGATGATAATACCTAGATCTATCCTTGCTTTTATGCCTAGCTAGGGGCATTAAACGATAGCACTTGTTGGGAGGCAACCCATTTTTATTTTTGTTTCTTGCTTTTTGGTTCTGTATAGTAATAAATAATTCATCTAGACTATATTTAGATGTGGTTTTATGCTTTTAATTAGTGTTTGTGCCAAGTAGAACCTTTGGGAAGACTTGGGGGATGTTTTAGCGATCTTGCTGTAAAAAACAGAAACTTTGGCGCTCACGAGATTTGCTGCCATTTTTACTGGAGAGTGAGATTAGGTTGATTATTTTTGCAGATAATTAATAGACAAATGCCTCACATCCACCAATTTATTTCAGAATTTTTGGGGTTACAGAAGTATTTGAAACCTACAGATTACTACAGACTGTTCTGTTTTTGACAGATTCTATTTTTCGTGTGTTGTTTGCTTATTTTGATGAATCTATGGCTGGTATCGGAAAGTATGAACCATAGAGAAGTTGGAATACAGTAGGTTTGACACCAATATGAATAAAGAATGATTTCATTACATTACCTTAAGTGGTGGTTTGTTTTCTTATACTAACGGAGCTCATGAGATTTTCTGTTGAGTTTTGTGTTGTGAAGTTTTCAAGTTTTGGGTAAAGATTTGATGGATTATGGAACAAGGAGTGGCAAGAGCCTAAGCTTGGGGATGCCCAAGGCACCACAAGGTAAAATTCAAGGACAACCAAAATCCAAAGCTTTGGGATGCCCCGGAAGGCATCCCCTCTTTCGTCGTCTTCCATCGGTAACTTTACTTGAGGCTATATTTTTATTCACCACATGATATGTGTTTTGCTTGGAGTGTCTTGTATGATTTGAGTCTTTGCTTTTTAGTTTACCACAATCATCCTTTCTGTACACACCTTTTTGGAGAGAGACACATGAATTGGAATTTATTAGAATACTCTATGTGCTTCACTTATATCTTTTGAGCTAGACAATTTTGCTCTAGTGCTTCACTTATATCTTTTAGAGCACGGTGGTGGTTTTATTTTATAGAAATTATTGATTTCTCATGCTTCACGTATATTATTTTGAGATTCCTTTAGAACAGCATGGTAATTTTCTTCGACAAGTTGTTCAATGGGGAGAATGAGAGTTCTACCATTGAACTGGACGACTCCTTTGATGAGACCAGCATGCGTTTTGTGCGGCGAATCCAGGAGTCTGAGGTCAAGGAGGCTTTAAAAGGGATGAAAGGAGGCTAGGCGATGGGCCCTGATTGTATCCCCATTGAGGTGTGGAAAGGTCTCGGGGACATAGCGATAGTATGGCTAACTAAGCTTTTCAACCTCATTTTTCGGGCAAACAAGATGCCAGAAGAATGGAGACGGAGTATATTAGTACCAATCTTCAAGAACAAGGGGGATGTTCAGAGTTGTACTAATTACTGTGGAATTAAGCTGATGAGCCATACAATGAAGCTATGGGAGAGAGTCATTGAGCACTGCTTAAGAAGAATGACAAGCGTGACCAAAAATTAGTTTGGTTTCATGCCTGGGAGGTCGACCATGGAAGCCATTTTCTTGGTACGACAACTTACGGAGAGATATAGGGAGCAAAAGAAGGACTTGCATATGGTGTTCATTGACTTGGAGAAGGCCTATGATAAGATACCGCGGAATGTCATGTGGTGGGCCTTGGAGAAACACAAAGTCCTAGCAAAGTACATTACCCTCATCAAGGACATGTACGATAATGTTGTGACAAGTGTTCGAACAAGTGAATGTCGACACTGATGACTTCCCGATTAAGATAGGACTGCATCAGGGGTCAGCTTTGAGCCCTTATCTTTTTGCATTGGTGATGGATGAGGTCACAAGGGATATACAAGGAGATATCCCATGGTGTATGCTCTTTGCGGATGATGTGGTGCTAGTTGACGATAGTCGGACGGGGGTAAATAGGAAGTTAGAGTTATGGAGACAAACCTTGGAATCAAAAGGGTTTAGGCTTAGTAGAACTAAAACTGAGTACATGATGTGCGGTTTCAGTACTACTAGGTGTGAGGAGGAGGTTAGCCTTGATGGCCAGGTGGTACCTCAGAAGGACACCTTTCGGTATTTGGGGTCAATGTTGCAAGAGGATGGGGGTATTGATGAAGATGTGAACCATCGAATCAAAGCCGGATGGATGAAGTGGCACCAAGCTTATGGCATTCTCTGTGACAAGAGAGTGCCACAAAAGCTAAAAGGCAAGTTCTACAGGACGACGGTTTGACCTGCAATGTTGTATGGCGCCGAGTGTTGGCCGACTAAAAGGCGACATGTTCAACAGTTATGTGTGGCGGAGATGCGTATGTTGAGATGGATGTGTGGCCACACGAGGAAGGATCGAGTCCGGAATGATGATATACGAGATAGAGTTGGGGTAGCACCAATTGAAGAGAGGCTTGTCCAACATCGTCTGAGATGGTTTGGGCATATTCAGCGCAGGCCTCTAGAAGCTCAGGTGCATAGTGGACGGCTAAAGCGTGCGGAGAATGTCAAGAGAGGGAGGGGTAGACTGAATTTGACATGGGAGGAGTCCGTTAAGAGAGACCTGAAGGATTGGAGTATCACCAAAGAGCTAGCTATGGACAGGGGTGCGTGGAAGCTTGCTATCCATGTGCCAGAGCCATGAGTTGGTTGCGAGATCTTATGGGTTTCACCTCTAGCCTACCCCAACTTGTTTGGGACTAAAGGCTTTGTTGTTGTTGTTGTTGTTGTTGTATGAAATTAGTCCTAATATGATAGGCATCCAAGATGGGTATAATAAAAACTATCATAAAAAGTGCATTGAATACTATGAGAAGTTTGATACTTGATAATTGTTTTGAGATATGAGGATGGTAATATTAAAGTTGTGCTAGTTAAGTAGTTGTGAATTTGAGAAATACTTGTGTTAAAGATTGCAAGTCCCTTAGCATGCACGTATGGTAACTGTTGTGTAACAAATTTGAAACATGAGGTGTTATTTGATTGTGTTCCTTATGAGTGGCGGTCGGGGACGAGCGATGGTCTTTTCCTACCAATCTATACCCCTAGGAGCATGCGCGTAATGCTTGATTTTTGATGACTTGTAGATTTTTGCAATAAGTATGCGAGTTCTTTATGACTAATGTTGAGTCCAAGGATTATACGCACTCTCACCCTTCCATGATTGCTAGCCTCTTCGGTACCGTGCATTGCCCTTTCTCACCTTGAGAGTTGGTGCAAACTTCGCCGGTGCATCCAAACCCCGTGATATGATACGCTCTATCACACATAAACCTCCTTATATCTTCCTCAAAACAGCCACCATACCTACCTATTATGCAATTTCCATAGCCATTCCGAGATATATTGCCATGCAACTTTCCATCGTTTCATTTATGACACGTTTCATCATTGTCAAATTGCCTTGCATGATCATGTAGTTGACATCGTATTTGTGGCAAAGCCACCATGCCTAATTTATAGTATATGTCACTCTTGATTCATTGCCCTTCCTGGTACACCACCGGAGGCATTCATATAGAGTCATATTTTGTTCTAGTATCGAGTTGTAATCATTGAGTTGTAAATAAATAAAAGTGTGATGATCATCATTTATAGAGCATTGTCCTAAAAAAGAGAAAGGCCAAATAAAAAAAGAAAGGCCCAAAAAAGAAATAAAAAGGGACAATGCTGCTATCCTTTTTCCCACACTTGTGCTTCAAAGTAGCACCATGATCTTTATGATAGAGAGTCTCTTGTTTTGTCACTTTCATATACTAGTGGGAATTTTTCATTATAGAACTTGGCTTGTATATTCCAACAATGGGCTTCCTCAAATTCCCTAGGTCTTCATGAGCAAGCAAGTTGGATGCACACCCACTTTGTTTCTTTTGTTGAGCTTTCATACATTTATAGCTCTAGTGCATCTGTTGCATGGCAATCTCTACTCCTTGCATTGACATCAATTGATGGGTATCTCCCTAGCCCGTTGATTAGCCGCGTCGATGTGAGACTTTATTTTTTTGTCTTCTCCACATAACCTCCATCATCATATTCTATTCCACCCATAGTGCTATATCCATGGCTCACGCTCATGTATTGCGTGAAAGTTGAAAAAGGTTTGAAATTACTAAAGTATGAAACAATTGCTTGGCTTGTCATCGGCGTTGTGCATGATGAGAGCATTCTTGTGTGACGAAAATGGAGCATGATCAAACTATATGATTTTGTAGGGATGAACTTTCTTTTTCCATGTTATTTTGAGAAGACATGATTGCTTAGTTAGTATGCTTGAAGTATTATTATTTTTATGTCAATATTACACTTTTCTCTTGAATCTTTTGGATCTGAACATTCATGCCACAATAAAGAAAATTACATTTAGAATTATGCTAGGTAGCATTCCACATCAAAAATTCTGTTTTTATCATTTACCTACTCGAGGACGAGCAGGAATTAAGCTTGGGGATGCTTGATACGTCTCCAACGTATCTATAATTTTTGATTGTTCCATGCTATTATATTATCTGTTTTGGATGTTTAATGGGCTTTATCATACACTTTTACATTATTTTTGGACTAACCTACTAACCCAAGGCCCATTGCAAATTGCTGTCTTTTTTGCCTATTTCAGTGTTTCACAGAAAAGGAATATCAAACGGAATGAAACCATCGAGAGAGTTATTTTTGGAACAAACGTGATCCAGGGGACTTGGAGTAGACGTCAAGAAAGAAATGATGAGGCCACGAGGCAGGGAGGCGCCTGCCCCCTGGGCACGCCCCCACCCTCGTGGGCCCCTCGCAGCTCCACCGACCTACTTCTTCCTCCTATATATATATCCATATACCCCGAAAACATCCAGGAGCAAAACAAAACCCTATTTCCACCGCCACAACCTTCTGTACCCAAGAGATTCCGTCTTGGAGCCTTTTTCGGAGCTCCGCCGGAGGGGCAATCAATCACGGAGTGCTTCTACATCAACACCATAGCCTCTCCGATGACGTGTGAGTAGTTTACCACGGACCTTCGGGTCCATAGTTATTAGCTAGATGGCTTCTTCTCTCTCTTTGGATTTCAATACAATGTTCTCCTCGATCTTCTTGGAGATCTATTTGATTTAACTCCTTTTGCGGTGTGTTTGTCGAGATGCGATGAATTGTGGGTTTATGATCAAGTTTATCTATGAACAATATTTGATTCTTCTCTAAAGTATTTTATGTATGATTGGTTATCTTTTCAAGTGTCTTCGAATTATCAGTTTGGTTTGGCCTACTAGATTGATCCTTTTTGCAATGGGAGAAGTTCTTAGCTTTGGGTTCAATCTTGTGGTGTCCTTTCCCAGTGACAGCAAGGGCAGCAAGGCACGTATTGTATTGTTGCCTTCGAGGATAAAAAGATGGGGTTTATATCATATTGCTTGAGTTTATCCCTCTACATCATGTCATCTTGCCTAATGCGTTACTCTGTTCTTATGAACTTGATACTCTAGATGCATGCTGGATAGCGGTCGATGTGTGGAGTAGTAGTAGTAGTAGATGCAGAATCGTTTCGGTGTACTTGTCGCAGACGTGATGCCTATATACATGATCATGCCTAGATATTCTCATTATTATGCACTCTTCTATCAATTGCTCAACAGTAATTTGTTCACCCACTGTAATACTTATGCTATCTTGAGAGAAGCCATTAGTGAAACCTATGGCCCCTGGGTCTATGTTTTATCATATAAGTTTCCAATCTATTTTATTTTGCAATCTTTACTTTCCTATTTGTATCATAAAAATACCAAAAATATTTATCTTATTAGCTCTATCAGATCTCACTCTCGTAAGTGACTGTGAAGGGATTGACAACCCCTTTATCGCGTTGGTTGCGAGGTTCTTATTTGTTTGTGTAGGTACGAGGGACTTGTGTGTAGTCTCCTACTGTATTGATACCTTGGTTCTCAAAAACTGAGGGAAATACTTACGCTACTTTGCTGCATCACCCTTTCCTCTTCAAGGGAAAACCAATGCAGTGCTCAAGAGGTAGCACATATTAACATTACAGAGGACAAATCACTAGAAGGCACTGGTGGTGGCCTCGAGAAAACATCATGAACTGTATTTTAAAGTAGACAACCGCGCGGTGGTGTCGACGGTGGCCTCAAAGACGAGGTGCTCCTCCAAGATCTGGCGGTTAACACGCATGTCAGCCATAGCGACCTCGTTCGCGCATGCGGCCGCATGCTACTCAGCTCCATGTTATACTGCGTGTAAAATGGTTGTGGGCGGTGCTTAATTGGAGGAGGGAGGCAGTGATTTCGGTGGAAGGTGTCGCTCCGTTAGTCGAGGCATGTGGGACGGGAAAGGAGGAGGATGGTGTGTGTGGGGTGTGGATTACCTGACAATATCAATGAGGCCGCGCAGTAAGAAGGGTCACCGGCGAGGAGGCGACACTGCAAGAGGAAGGGTCACCGGCGAGGAGGCTGAGCTGCCAGTAAGTAGCAGTGAAGGTTTGAACTTGGAAAGCAAGGAGGAATCATGGAAATGTGGCTTTTGGTAGGAGGGAGGGGGCGGGGAGATAGATATTTCTGCGGTGGCAAAAAAATTTCGCTCGGTGCCACGAGAAACTGGCGTGCAAGTGTGGTTCAAGCGGGGGCGGTGGACTGTTGACGACGAAGCTTTCTGAGTAAGCCAGACAAGACGGTGCGCCAAGACATTTTATATCGCATCCCACATGATTCTTTCTAGTAAACTGTTTGTGGTATACCTGATTTTTTCATTATGTTTTTAAAGAAAAAATGGTGTTACAGAGGGAAAGGATGGTGTTTGAATTGCTAGAACATTTATGTACAGTGAACATGCAACTAGTACATGAGTGTCGTGTTTAAATTTGGAATTATTCCATGTTCGTTTGGCATTTTTATGCATTAATTAAGTTTTTGGGCATTTAATGTGCATAATTCAAATTTGAACTACAAGCACATGCTCCAATGCACCAAAGTTTGTTGAAAAATCACATGTGTGTCTTTGGGTGAATTTATAGGTCCCATGCAAGAAATGGGAATAAAATTCAAACATCTGGGTGTCGTGGCTCGGTCGGAATGATTGAGAAACTTGGTTTTTTAATTCCTGTAAATCCAAAACACAACTAAAAATCATGAAACTTGACATGGTGTCATGACATGGCACCAACATGCTGCAGTAAATTTTTGGGCCGAATTGGGACAAGCTTTGGTGTAAGCTCCTTGCAAACGGAGCTTCCCTCAAGAAGGCTCTTGGTTCCGAGAAGAACGTGTCACCTCCGCGTGCGAAACGACATACGTACACTTCCTTCTCCTGCCTTAATTTTTTTACACAGGCAGATTAGACCAAATAGAAGTACTGTGCTAAATTTTGGAATTATTCCGGCTTCATTTAGCCTTTTTTATACATTAATTGAGTTTTGGGGCATTTAATGTGCATAATTCAAACTTGAACAACAAGCACAGGCTCCAGTGCACCAAAGTTGTTTGAAAAATCACATGTGTGTCCTTGGGTGAATTTCTAGGTCGCATGCAAGAGATAGGACTGAAATTCAAACATCTGTGCGTCGTGGCTCGACCAGAAAGATTGATAAACTTGGGTTTTTAATTCCTATAATTCCAAAACATGCCCAAAAATCATGAAACTTGGCATGGTCTCATGACATGGCACCAACATGCTGCACTAACTTTTTTGGCCGAATTGGGCAAGCTTTGGTGTAGGCTTCTTGCAAACTGGAGCTTCCCTCAAGAAGGCTCGTGGTTCTGAGAGGGAACCTGTCACCTCCGTGTGCGAAACGACATACGTACACTGCCTTCTCCCGCCTTAATTGTTTTACACAGCCAGCTTAGACCAAATAGAACTACCGTGCTAAATTTTGGAATTATTCCAGGTTCGTTTGGCCTTTTTTATACATTAATCGAGTCTCTGCGCATTTAATGTGCATAATTCAAATTTGAACTACAAGCACAGGCTCCAGTGCACCAAAGTTGTTTGAAAAACCACATGTGTGTCCTTGGGTGAATTTCTAGGTCCCATACAAGAGATTGGAGTGAAATTCAAACATCTGGGTGTCGTGGCTCTGCCGGAAAGATTGAGAAACTTTGTTTTTTAATTCCTGTAATTCCAAAACATGCCTGAAAATCATGAAACTTGGCATGGTGTCATGACATGGCACGAACATGATGCGGTAATTTTTTTGGCCAAATTGGGACAAGTTTTGGTGTAAGCTTCTTGCGTATCGGAGCTTCCCTCAAGAAGGCTCGTGGTTCCGAGAGGGAACGTGTCACCTTCGTGTGCGAAACGACATACGGACACTGCCTTCTCCCGCCTTAATTTTTTTACACAACCAGATTAGACCAAATAGAAGTACAGTGCTAAATTTTGGAATTATTTCGGTCTCGTTTCGCCTTTCTTTATACATCAATTGAGTTTCTGGGCATTTAATGTGCATAATTCAAATTTGAACTACAAGCATAGGCTCCAGTGCACCAAAGTTGTTTGAAAAATCACATGTGTGTCCTTGGGTGAATTTCTAGGTCCCATGCAAGAGATTTGAGTGAAATTCAAACATCTGGGCGTCGTGGCTTGGCCGGAAAGATTGAGAAACTTGGTTTTTTAATTCCTATAATTCCAAAGCATGCTTGAAAATCATGAAACTTGGCATGGTGTCATGACATGGCACCAACATGCTGCGGTAATTTTTTTGGCCGAATTGGGACAAGCTTTGGTGTAAGCTTCTTGCAAATCGGAGCTTCCCTCAAGAAGGCTCGTGGTTCCGAGAGGGAACGTGTCACCTCCGTGTGCGAAACGACATACGTACACTGCCTTCTCCCACCTTAATTTTCTTACACAGCTAGATTGGACCAAATAGAAGTACCGTGCTAAATTTTGGAATTATTCCGGGTTCGTTTGGCCTTTTTTAGACATTAATTGAGTTTCTGGGCATTTAATGTGCATAATTCAAATTTGAACTACAAGAACATGCTCCAGTGCACCAGTTTGAACAATCACATATGTGTCCTTGGGTGAATTTCTAGGTTCCATGCAAGAGATGGGCGTGAAATTCAAACATTTGGGCGTCGTGGCTCAGCCAGAAAGATTGAGAAACTTGGTTTTTTTAATTCCTGTAATTCCAAAACACGCCTAAGAATCATGAAACTTGGCATGGTCTCATGACATGGCACCAACATGCTGTGGTAATTTTTCTGTCCGATTTGCGAAGGCGCACACATTAACAATCAACAAAGTCATTCTGGAACAAGTGCTATCACGTTACAAATCAGAAACACAAGTATTATTGAAACCGTGGGCGTTCGACTTGCTAATTACGTGCGGCCACACGTCCCCTTTTTTATTGGCTAGTAGGTGGTGTGCGGGGTAGCTATTTGAGTATGGGAGACGTGCGATCAGACCCCTACGCGTGCTCATCCGGAGGAGAGCCCTTTTGACCGCTACCCACCGCGCACCTCCCTCCCAACGTCTCCATTAATGGCGCCCGAGCACCTGTTCTACGATGTGGCTATATGTCTCATTGGAATGAGATTTAAGAGAGAAAAATGAAAATCTGAAAAAGAAAGTTTTGCATGAATCTTGATGTAAGATCTGACGGACCTATATAGCATAGATTGCGACTTATAGTAAGCATGATGAATATAAGGATGATGATATTGGATAATAATTGTCTTACATATTTATAAACATAATTAAAAAAGCCACATGCGGGAACACCCGGTATACACAAGGGAAAAAGAAGAAGGAAGACAACTAGTCTCCGCGTAGGGCGGCAACGAGCTCTTTCTTGTCCTCAAGATGCTAGTTGAGAGCATCCACGGATTCCTCCACCAGCCTTCTGCACTCGATGCACAACATGCTATTCCCGTCCATAAGTTTCTGGACGATGACGTCGGTCCTCTTCAACAAGGCAGTGGTCTCCTCCTGCTGCTCTGCACTTCCGACGATCTTTGCCCTCAGCAGGTCGCGCTCGGCCCAGAGCTTCGCATTGCTCTCATTTAGTTGTCAGATGACGTCGGTAGACTATTCAAACGAGGCATCCAGGTTATCCTGCAACCTCGCCCACCTAGAGATCCGATCCATCTACCTAAGGATGAGGGCATGCATGCGCCTGTAAGAGTCCTTGCCTGCCCGCGAGGCATTTTCCAAGGCCGCCGCGGCAAGGGAGGACATCTCTATTGCATTCGCAGTGTGGCGGGACATCTCTTCTGCTTCCGCAGCGTGGCCAGACCAGTCTGCTGCATTGACGGCACGACGGGGTCCTCCGTGCTGCTTCGGCGGCGCGGCGGGACCTCTCTGCTGCTATGGCCGTGTGACGGGACATGTTGGTTGCTTTCGCGGCGAGGCGGGACATCTCTCGTGCTCCCGCTTCCAGGCTCGCCTCTCCCTGGTAGCAATCTCTTGACCCAGAACTCACGCTGGCCATGTCAGATGCAAGGGAACGATGATGAATGATTTGTTTTTTTACTTTTTGTGGATGAGGAGTTGAGGAGGAATGTGCAGTCATCTTGGAGTAGTAGTATTTATAACAACGTAGTAATACGCTCCTAAGTGGGAAACCATTTAGGTTTTGATCGGTATGAACAGGTATGCAATTTGGAATGTGACGGGACGCATGCTCAAAATTTACTGACGGTTATAAGTGCGGCACTATTCCCGGAAGGCGTAACGTGGGCATGTACGCCTTCTCGGCCGCGTACGTGGCGTTTGCACCATAGGGTGCACCGCAATAGGCAATGTCAGCACATGTCTTGTGCCAACAACCGTGCATGCTCATTATTACCATCGTGCACACTTCTTTTATTTAGAATGGGTGTGCCCGTCTAGGGCACACACGTTGATCTATCTAACTGTTTCAGTTTGTTGTGGCTAATCGCAAACAGTTCATCCATGTGAAGTGTATGCCATCAATCACAGACACTTTGATCTGGCTTACCCGTTTTTGTTCTGTTGCCTCATCGCAAACAGTTAATCCTTCTGAAGTGTATGCCCTCAATCACACACACCTTGATCTGGCTGACCGTTACTTTTGTGTTTCCTAATCACAAACAGTTCATCCGAGTGAACCGTATGTTGTATATCGCACACACCTTCATTTGGCTGCCCGTTTCTTTTGTGTTGCCTAATCACAAGCACTTCATCCGAGTGAACCGTATGCTCTATATCGCACATGCCTTCATTAGGCTGCCCGTTTCTTTTGTTCCGGCTCATCGCAAACAGTTCATTGGACTGGACCATATGCCCTGGATCGCACACGCAACTAAAATCTGAACCGTGTTTGATGCATTCTCCATCGCAAACATTTTCACCTTTTTGACGGTTTTCATACACCACCATTTGCGATTATTGCATCACACACAGTTTCTCGAAGGGTCTCTGATCATAGTGTCACGTTAGCAATATCCTGCAGTAGTGGTGGTTGATGTTTGGAGTAATAGGAGTAGATCCAGAATCGGTTCGGTTTACTTGTCTCAGACGTGATGCAAATATACATGATCATTTCTTGGATATCGTCATAATTATTTACTTTTCTATCAATTGTCCAACAGTAATTTGTTTTACCCACCGCATGCTATTTTCAAGAGAGAAGCCTCTAGTAAAAACTACGGCCCCCAGGTCTACTTTTATCATATATTAAAACAAAAAATACCTTGCTGTGTTTTTATTTATTTATTTTGTTTGTATTTTTGTTTGATCTATCTATCTATCACCATACAATTTAATCTTGCTCATAACCGTCGACAGATTGACAACCCCTTGTTCGCGTTGGGTTGCAAGGATTTGTTGTTTGTGTGTAGGTGCTGCTAATGAGGTGTTGCTTGTTCTCCTACTGGATTGATAACCTTGGTTGTTAACTGAGGGAAATAATTATCTCTACTATACTATAGCATGCTCTCCTCTTCGGGGAAATCCCAACGCAGTTCACAAGTAGCAATTACCAGTTACAATTTTTTGTGGAATGAATTCATTTTTATCATTGGGAACAATGGTTATACCACCTTTCTTAGGAACACAATGAACATGACTTACCCATCTACTGTCTGCCATGGGATAGATTATACCTGCTTTTGGAAGCTTTAATATTTCAGTTCTTACCACATCCTTCATCTTAGGATTTAACCGTCGTTGATGATACTCCGGTTAATTTTGTGCTGACATAGAGTGGGACTAATGCCCTTAAGATCATCAAGAGTATATCCAATAGCGGCACGGTGCTTCCTCTAAGTTTTAATAATCTCTTTTCTTCATGCTCTCAAAGGTTATCACTAATCTCTACTCCTAATGGAGCAGTTTGTAGCCTGGTACTCCGGTTTTATTTTCGTCCGGCTTTATTTCCTCCCACCACCCCTCCCACCGATTTTTCTCTTTCTCATTAAAAAACCAAATCCCATTAAAGGGAGATCTTGTTTCATGCTTGCTTTGGCAGGTGTTGATTCATTTTAATCATATAAACAATATCTCTACTCCTAATAGAGTAGTTGGTAGCCAGGTACTCCGGTTTTATTTTAGTCTGGCTTTTTCCTCCCACCACCCCTCCCACAGATTTTTTCTTTTTCTCATTAAAAAACCAAGTCCCATTAATGGGAGATCTTGTCCCGTGCTTGCTTTGGCAGGTGTTGACTCGTTTTAATCATATAAATAATTGGTAATTAAGAAATTAGAAATCACACCATATATGTGAGATCACATTCCTAAAATATAGACATAATATTTTCCCGATAACCTTCCAAAAAATGAGATATTTCTCAATAAGAAATCATTAATTTTGCACACTATGCCATTTTTTATTATCATTATTTCTACAATTAATTGGCAATCATAAGTTTTCTATATTTTTTACCCCTACGGAGGGACGCCGTGCACGACATCATGGAGGATGTTGTAGCCGGTCCTGATGTCGGGGCGATGATACGTCTCCAACGTATCTATAATTTATGAAGTATTCATGCCATGTTTACAACGATTTTATATGGTTTTGGAATGATTTGGATGGAACTAACCCGGACTGACGTTGTTTTCAGTAGATCTACCGTAGTGTTGTTTTTTGTGCAAAAATAAAAGTTCTCCAGATGCAACGGAACTTTTTGACGTTTTTTCAAACAAAAGAGGCAATAGAAGCTCCATGGGAGGACCAGTGGGTGAAGGAGGTGAGCAAAAGACACCTGGGCACGCCAGGAGGCCCAGGCGCGCCCAGGTGGGTTGTGCCCACCTCGAGGCCCATCTTCGCGTGATTCCAACACTGAAAAATCCTATAAATACAGAAACCATCACCAAAAACCCTATATCAAAAGTTCTGCCGCTGCAAGCCTCTGTAGCCATGAACACCAATCTAGACCCTGTTCCGGCACCCTGCCAGAGGGGGAAATCATCACTGGTAGTGGCCATCTTCATCATCCCGGCAACCACCATGATGAGGAGGGAGTAGTCCACCCTTAGGGCCGAGGGTTTGTACTAGTAGCTATGTGTTTAATTCCTCTCTCTCTCTCTCTCTCTCTCTCTCTCTCGTGTTCTTGAGATGTCACGATCTTGATGTATTGCAGGCTTTGTTAATATAGTTGGATCATATGGTGTTTTCCCCTCTCTATCTTGTTGTGAATTGAGTTTTCCCTTTGAAATTTTGTTTTATCGGATTGAATACTTTTATGGATTTGATAGAACTTGGTGTATGTCTTGCTCTGAATACCCATGGTGACAATGGGGTATCATATTGATTCACTTGATATGTATTTTGGCACTCAACTCGTGGATTCCTGAGGTGACATTGGGGTAATCTATGCATAGGTGTTGATGCATGTTCTCATCTTTGTTTCTCTAGTAGAAACCTTGGGACACTCTTTGAGGTTATTTGTGTTGAATTGATTATTATGAATATGAAATTGTTTGATGCATATCGTATAATCAACTCATGGATACTTGCGGTGACATTGGATTATCTAGGAGATATTAGACTTGGTTGATGTGTATCATATGTGTTATTTTAGTACAAACTCTTGCATTGATCGATCAAAAAGAATAGCTTGGTGTTATTTTAGTAAGAACTCTAGGAAAAATTGATCGGAAAGAATAGCTTTGAGGTTGTTAACCTACAAAAAATTTCTTCTTATGTTCTCCGCTAGATAAGAATTTTGGAGTGATTCTTCATCGCACGTTGAGGGGTGGTTATATGATCCGATTATATTAGCATTGCTGAGAGATTGCACTAGCGAAAGTACGGACCCTAGGCCTCATTTTCAAGCATGGCCATACCATTTGTGCTCACTTTTGTGAAGTGACCTGATCTCAGACAGTCAAGTCTCTGTGCTTTAGTGTCATCGCTGGATCGATAATGCTGACACACACATTACTTCGAAGGATTTATAACAGAGTAGCAATCACACACTTATTACATCGAATGTCTCAAAAGAGAACTTATTACAATAAGTATGGCTTAAGGCCATCTAATTACGATAACAACGGAAGGCTTGGAAGATAAAGTGAATCCATCAACTCCAACGACATAGCTAAGTGCATGACAAATGACCTACGACATCTTACTCTTCGTTTGAAAACTCTACAACATGATACGTTGCAGCCCGAAAACGGCTCAGCACATGGAATATGCTGGCAAAGTAACACAAGAGAACAATGAACAGATAAATGCTATCACTACATGCATATATGGCTGGTGGAGGCTCTATGGTTATATTGTTTTGCGAAAAGCCAATTTTTCCCTACAACAAAGGAATATATTTTATTTAAGTATCATGGTAGTTGAAACTTTGAGAAGGTTCCTCCAACTCAATCCCAATTAAAGTAGTCATTAACATCCCAATAAATTAATTTAGAGTGATGAGATCAAATCAATAATTCAAGTACCAGATACTCAAGATGTCCATAACCGGGGGCACGGCTAACCATGATTAGTTTATACATTCTGCAGAGGTTTGTGCACTTTTCTCCACAAGACTCGATCTCCTCCGTTGGTTTTCTCGCGCTACAGGGTGTTTGAGAAACGAATGACCGAGACACAGTCTTTCAGAAGCATTAACTCTTTACTCTGGGTGGACCGTTACACATACTTTCCCCTACATCTGCTAGCCCACCACTGAAAGAGGTCACACAACATACTCAACTATGCTAGAGCCCATAATGGCTTGTGGCTGCACACGGAAGTTTCTAGCATGAATAATCTTATTATCCCTTTGAGCCTGGGTGGCAGACCATAGGATGATCACACGGGTACTCCGGGATATCCTAGGACAACACTGGATTCTCCAGGGGCCCACAAGCAATCCACCCAGATGTGTATTAAAGTTGCCACCTTAAGTTGAACCATTTATTACTCACATCTGTCATGGATACACTCAAACCCAAACCACGTCTACGAGCATAGCATGGCAATATAAGCATAATGTAGAAGTAACTCCCAAGGGTTTGATAATAAAACATGTAATAGGTTCTACCTCATCATCTACTTCCCAGACCCACATGTTAAGAGATCCTACTCATGCAATGTGTGAGGGGTGAAACTAATGCGTAAAAACTGGGTGATAAAGGGGTATGATCAAAGTGTTACTTGCCTTGCTGATGATCCACAAAACCTAGAGACTCGTAGTAGCACGCTTCGCACTCCGGGTGTTCTATCGCAAACAAACAATATCATACATAAGCAATCAAGCAAAGATGCACGGGTAAAACTCAAATAAGAAGATCTAACCAGAAAGTTCAACTGAAGAACTCCGGTTTGCAAAAAGAATCAAATCAAATGGAGCAACGAAACTCAAACTACGAAAGAAACAAGATCAGATTACTAATCTGGACTAAAGTCAAATTTTACAGTACCAAAATCTTGTTCAAGTTGCTAAAACACAAAGAGGTCTTCGAGACGAAGATCTAGGCTCTTGTTTCACCTGATTTGGATAAACGAGCGAAAAGATAAACTAGAAAGAAGATTAGGGCAGAAATCATGATCGAAAATAATCATGGAAAAACCCTGGAAAAAGAAAACTGACGAACAGGCTAACGAATGAACGTTCGCTGTCTGCGACTAACGGATGAACATCGTTCATTTATACGAACGTCCGTAATTTAACTAAACCGAGTAAAACCGATCTAAAAAACCGAACTAGGGTTTCGAAAAAAATGAACGGTTTTCTCGCGAAAACCGGCGGCGGTGGCTACGTCGGCGAGGTCGGCGGCGGCGGGACGGCAGAACGGCGGCAGCGGCGGAGGGCGATGCGGCGAAGCGGCGATGGCAGCGACAAGGCGCGGCGGCGGCGGCTTAGGGTTTCGGGTGGGGCTGGCGGCTTGTTGGGCCTCGGGGTCGCGGGGGCGCGGCTTATAAGGCCGACCGGCTCAAGTGTCCAGGTCGGACACGACCCAGTAGGTCGGTTACTTCTTTTTTTAAAATAAATCATGCCATAAAAAACAAATAAAAGAAATACTAAACGGACTCCAAAAATCCTGAAATAAATTTTCACGGTCCTCTAATAATATTGCGGACAAAGTGAACATTTACTTAGACCTCTAATGCAATTTTGAAGACCGCATTTTTTCCTAATTCAAATAAAATCGCAATAAAATCCAAATAAAAAATTATTTCATTTTAATATTTTTCCTCTAATATTTCATTTATTTTGGAGAAGTCATATTATCTCCTCTCATATATTTTAGTATGAAATATTTTCGGGGGGTGGGGGGATAATTAAAACCAAATGATCCCCTTTTCCAAAATTTGAGAAAACTCAAATATGAAAATAACGAAATCCCCAACTCTCTCCGTGGGTCCTTGAGTTGCTTAGAATTTCGAGGGTCGTGAGGCTGATGACCCACAAGTATAGGCGACCTATCGTAGTCCTTTCGATAAGTAAGAGTGTCGAACCCAACGAGGAGCAGAAGGAAATGATAAGCGGTTTTCAGCAACGTATTCTCTGCAAGCACTGAAATTGTAGGTAATAGATAGTTTTGTGATAAGATAATTTGTAACGAGCAACAAGTAACAAAAGTAAATAAAGTGCAGCAAGGTGTCCCAATCCTTTTTGTAGCAAAGGACAAGCCTGCACAAACTCTTATATAGAGAAAGCGCTCCCAGGACACATGGGAATTATCTTCAAGCTAGTTTTCATCACGTTCACATGATTCGCATTCGGTACTTTGATAATTTGGTATGTGGGTGGACTGGTGCTTGGGTACTGTCCTTACTTGGACAAGCATCCCACTTACGATTAACCTCTATTGCAAGCATCTGCAACTACAAGAAAAGTATTAAGGTAAACCTAACCATAGCATGAAACATATGGATCCAAATCAGCCCCTTACGAAGCAACGCATAAACTAGGGTTTAAGCTTCTGTCACTCTAGCAACCCATCATCTACTTATTACTTCCCAATGCCTTCCTCTAGTTCCAAATAATGGTGAAGTGTCATGTAGTAGACGTTCACATAACACCACTAGAGGAAAGACAACATACATCTCATCAAAATATCGAACGAATACCAAATTCACATGACTACTAATAGCAAGACTTCTCCCATGTCCTCAGGAACAAACGTAACTACTCACAAAGCATATTCATGTTCATAATCAGAGGGGTATTAATGTGCATATAGGATCTGAACATATGATCTTCCACCAAGTAAACCAACTAGAATCAACTACAAGGAGTAATCAACACTACTAGCAACCCACGGGTACCACTCCCAGACTTAGAGACAAGAATTGGATACAAGAGATGAACTAGGGTTTGAGAGGAGATGGTGCTGGTGAAGATGTTGATGGAGATTGACCCCCTCCCGATGAGAGGATCGTTGGTGATGACGATGGCGATGATTTCCCCCTCCCGAAGGGAAGTTTCCCCGGCAGAACATCTCCGCCGGAGCCCTAGATTGGTTCCGCCAAGGTTCCGCCTCGTGGCGGCGGAGTCTCGTCCCGAAAGCTTGATTATGATTTTTTTTCCTCAACGAAAGACTCCATATAGTAGAAGATGGGCATTGGAGGGCCACCAAGGGGCCCACGAGGCAGGGGGGCGCGCCCCCACCCTCGTGGCTGGTGAGTGGCCCCCCTCTGGTACTTCTTGCGTTCAATATTTTTTTACATATATTCTGAAAATAACTTTCGTGAAGTTTCAGGACTTTTGGAACTGTGCAAAATAGGTCTCTAATATTTGCTCCTTTTCCAGCCCTGAATCCCGAGTGCCAGCATTCTCCCTCTTTATGTAAACCTTGTAAAATAAGAGAGAATAGGCATAAGTATTGTGACATAATGTGTAATAACAGCCCATAATGCAATACATATCGATATAAAAGCATGATGCAAAATGGACGTATCAACTCCCCCAAGCTTAGACCTCGCTTGTCCTCAAGCGAAAGCCGAAATCGAAAAATATGTCCACATGTTTAGAGATAGAAGTGTCGATAAAAATAAAATACGGACATGAGGGCATCATGATCATTCTTATAACAACAACATATATATATTTATTGTCATATGATCTCTTATGCTAAAGTAACAGTTCAATCACAATTTCAAGTATGAATCATAAACTTCATTGAAAACTAACAAACTATAATCTCAGTCATTGAAGCAATTGCAATTTATCATAACATAGGAAAGAGTCAATATAAGAGCTTTTCAGCAAGTCCACATACTCAACTATCATATAGTCTTTCACAATTGCTAACACTCACGCAATACTTATGGGTATGGAGATTTAACCGGACAAAGAGAAAGATAGGGGCTTATAGTTTTGCCTCCCAACATTTTACCTCGAGGGTAATGCCAAAAATAATAGTTCATGAAAACTCACATCCAATTAGCCATATATACCAGGATCTTTCCAACATATTGTGCTTGCCAAAAGATAAAATGTAAAAAGGAAAGGTGAAGATCACCATGACTCTTATGTAAGGTGGGAGATAAAAGTAAAAGATAGGCCCTTCGCAGAGGGAAGCAGAGGTTGTCATGCGCTTTTATGGTTGGATGCACAAAATCTTAATGCGAAAGAACGTCACTTTATATTGCCACTTGTGATATGGACCTTTATTATGCAGTCCGTCGCTTTTATTTCTTCCATATCACAAGATCGTATAAAGCTTATTTTCTCCCACACTAATAAGTCATACATATTTAGAGAGCAATTTTTATCGCTTGTGCCGATGACAACTTACTTGAAGGATCTTACTGAATCCATAGGTAGATATGGTGGACTCTCATGGCAAAACTGGGTTCACAAGTAGTATCTCTACTTGGTGCAAAGAATTTGGCTAGCATGAGGGGAAAGGCAAGCTCAATCATGTTGGATGATCCATGACAATATAATTTATCTCAAATGTAAGAAAACATAACCCATTACATTGTCTTCCTTGTCCAACGTCAACTCTTTAGCATGTCATATTTTAATGAGTGCTCACAATCATAAAAGACGTCCAAGATAGTGTATTTATATGTGAAGACCTCTCTTTCTTTATGACTTCCTATTAATTGCAATGATGAATAAAACTATGTTTGTCAACTCTCAACAACTTTTATTCATCACACCCTTTATATGTGAGCTCATTACTCTCCATAAGATCCACATGATCTCTTTTATTCTTTTTATTTCTTTCTTTTATTTCATTCCCTCAAGATCATAGCAAAATCATCAAGCCCTTGACTCAACACTAATATTTATTATATATAGCTCACGGACTTGATTACATAGAGGGATCATAAAGCAAAACTCAAAACTAGATCATACTAAAAACTTTATTCTACTAGCTCAAGATATTACTAAAAGGATCGAACTAAGAAAAACGGTAAAGATAAAAGTGATGGTGATACGATACCGGGACACCTCCCCCAAGCTTGGCAGTTGCCAAGGGGAGTGCCCATACCCATGTGATTATATATCTTTTGCCGGTGAAGGAGTTGGAGTCGTTGATGATGTAGGCTTGTCGTATCTCTTCCAAGGCATAGGCTCACCATCATAGAAGGATGATCGAGTCTCCTGAGTCCTCAATCTGCAGCCAAACTCATCCTTTTGAATCTATATTCATACTCACATTTTGATTTTGCAGGTCATAGATCTAGGCTTGGAGGTGCTCGATTTTCTCATGAAGCTTGAAGATGGCCTCCCGAATGTCCTTGATGTCCATCTTGTGGTTGTTGGTGAACTCTGTGATCATAATGCGATTGGAGTCAAGTCCACGCTCCACCATCTCCTGACACTTGAAAACTTGTTGCTCCAATGCCTCGAGCCTTGCCTCCGTGCTTTGGGTCTTCCTTGGTCCCTCAACATGGCGGATGTGCAACAACCCCTCACGCATCTCAATGGTTTGAGGGGTGTTGCAGCACCTCCGCAAGGTAGGGGTTGATAACCTTCTTGAAGAACTTGTCCTTGGGGCACTTGAAGATGACATGACGACCTAGATCTGTCAGAAAAACAGCTCGAAACAAAGACGAAAGATATTTGCTCGATACAAGAGTCAAAACCTCCAGGAGATTATATAATGATTTTTTTCCGACCAAAATACATATCGTACAAGAAAACAGAGTCTGGAGAGCGCACGAGGTGCCCACAAGGCAGGGGGCGCGCCTAGGGGGTAGGGCACACTCTCCACCCTCGTGGAGCCCTCGTGTCCTTCCCGGACTGCTTCTTATTTTTCTATTTTTCTAAATATTCCAAAATGGTGCCATTAGAACTGTTTTGGAGTCGGGTTACTTACCGTACCACATACCTATTCCTTTTCATAGTCTGAAACATTTGTCCCTTATGTATTCCTTCGGGGTTATAGTTTCAACATTTATAGGATTACCTGAGATATAATGTTTGATTCTTTGACCGTTCACCACCATTGGATTTGTGCCTTCGAAGTTGTTGATTTTTATGGCACCGGAACGATAGACCTCCTCGATAACGTAAGGATCATCCCATTTAGAGAGAAGTTTCCTGCAAAAAATCTTAAACGAGAGTTGTATAGCAATACATAATCACCTACATTAAACTCACGCTTTTGTATTCTTTTGTCATGCCATCTTTTAACTTTTTCTTTAAACAATTTGGTATTCTCATAGGCTTGGGTTCTCCATTCATCAAGTGAGCTAATGTCAAATAAACTCTTCTCACCGGCAAGTTTGAAATCATAGTTGAGCTCCTTAATAGCCCAATATGCCTTATGTTCTAGTTCGAGAGGTAAGTGACATGCTTTTCCATAAACCATTTTATACGGAGACATACCCATAGGATTTTTATATGCAGTTCTATAGGCCCATAATGCATCATCAAGTTTCCTGGACCAATTCTTTGTAGATCTATTAACAGTCTTTTGCAAAATTAATTTGAGTTCTGTATTACTCAATTCTAGTTGACCAGTGGGTGATAAGGAGATGCAATTCTATGATTAACATCATACTTAGCAAGCATTTTACGGAAATCACCATGAATAAAATGTGAACCACCATCACTCATTAAATATCTAGGGACTCCAAACCTCGGAAAAATAACTTCTTTAAGCATCTAAATAGAGGTGTTATGATCAGCACTACTAGTTGGAATAGCTTCTACCCACTTAGTAACGTAATCAACAGCAACTAAAATATGTGTATACGCATTAGAGGTAGGAAAAGGTCCCATATAATGAAAGCCCCAAACATCAAATGGTTCAATAACAAGTGAATAATTCATAGGCATTTCTCGACGTCTACTAATATTAGCAATTCTTTGACATTCATCACGAGATAAGACAAACTTACGGGCATCCTTGAAGAGAGTAGGCCAATAAAAAATGGATTGCAATACCTTATGTGCAGTTCTATCTCCAGCGTGGTGTCCTCCATAAGCTTCGGAGAGACACTTGCGTAGGATTTGTTCCTGAGCATGTGTCATGGTGTCCTCCAGCGTTGTGTACCTGAGCATGAACAGGAACAGATCCTAAGCAAGTGTCACTCTAAAGCTTATGGAGGACACCACGCTGGAGATAGAACTGCACATAAGGTATTGCAATCCATTTTTTATTGGCCTACTCTCTTCAAGGATGCCCGTAAGTTTGTCTTATCTTGTGATGAATGTCAAAGAATTTCTAATATTAGTAGACGTCAAGAAATGCCTATGAATTATTCACTTGTTACTGAACCATTTGATGTTTGGGGCTTTGATTATATGGGACCTTTTCCTGCCTCTAATGCGTATACACATATTTTAGTTGCTGTTGATTACGTTACTAAGTGGGTAGAAGCTATTCCAACTATTAGTGCTGATCATAACACCTCTATTTAGATGCTTAAAGAAGTTATTTTTCCGAGGTTTGGAGTCCCTAGATATTTAATGACTGATGGTGGTTCACATTTTATTCATGGTGCTTTCCGTGAAATGCTTGCTAAGTATGATGTTAATCATAGAATTGCATCTCCTTATCACCCACAATCTAGTGGTCAACTAGAATGCAATAATAGAGAACTCAAATTAATTTTGCAAAAGACTGTTAATAGATCTAGAAAGAATTGCTCCAAGAAACTTGATGATGCATTATGGGCCTATAGAACTGCATATAAAAATCCTATGGGTATGTCTCCGTATAAAATGGTTTATGGAAAAGCTTGTCACTTACCTCTCGAACTAGAACATAAGGCTTATTGGGCTATTAAAGAGCTCAATTATGATTTCAAACTTGCCGGTGAGAAGAGGTTATTTGACATTAGCTCACTTCATGAATGGGGAACCCAAGCCTATGAGAATGCCAAATTGTTTAAAGAAAAAGTTAAAATATGGCATGACAACAGAATACAAAAGCATGAGTTTAATGTAGGTGATTATGTATTGCTATACAACTATCGTTTAAGATTTTTTGTAGGAAAGCTTCTCTCTAAATGGGAAGGCCCTTATGTTATCGAGGAGGTCTATCGTTTTGGTGCCATAAAAATCAACAACTTCGAAGGCACAAATCCGAAGGTGGTGAACGGTCAAAGAATCAAACATTATATATCAGGTAATCCTATAAATGTTGAAACCAATGTTATTGAAACCGTAACCCCAAAGGAATACATAAGGGATACTTTCTAGAACTTTCAGACTCCGAAAAGGAATAGGTACGTGGTACGGTAAGTAAACCGACTCCAAAACGGTTCTAATGGCATTTTTTCTCCATTTTGGAATATTTAGAAAAATAGAAAAATAAGAAGCAGTCCGGAGAGGACACGAGGGCTCCACGAGGGTGGAGGGCGCGCCCCCTGCCTCGTGGGCACCTCGTGTGCTCTCCGGACTCCATTTTCTTGCACGTTACGTGTTTTGGTCGGTAAAAATTCATTATATAATCTCCCGAAGGTTTTGACCATCGTATCACGCAAAAATCTCCTGTTCTTGTTTCGAGCTGTTTTCTGCCAGGTTGTTAAAGCCAAGCATCATGTCGTCTCCCTCCTCCTCCAACAATGAGAGAAATGATGCTTGGCTAATGAAGATAGAGCTGAAGAGAGAAGAACCCATGGAGATCAACAAGGATGAAGGGATCAAGAAGGCCACGGAGGACCAAGTTCCGGCAATAGAAGACATCCTTCAACTTGATCATAATCTTCTTACCCCAATTGAGATCGAAGCTTTCAAGATGATTGAGTTAGCTCGTATACAAAACAAGTATCTTACACGTGAAAATATTTTATTGAAGGAGCATACCATCGCACTCAAGGGCATTATCCGCAAGCTAGAAGACCTCCTACGCTCGATGTGCGACTATCCCTCATCATCACCATCTTCTTCACTGGCAAGAGAGACATAATCACATGGGTATGGGCACTCCCCTTGGCAACTGCCAAGATTGGGGGAGGTGCCCCAATATCGTATCACCATCACACACCTATCTTTACCGTTTTTCTTAGTTCGATCCTTTTAGTAATATCTTGATCTAGTAGAATAAATTTTTGGTATGATCTAGTTTTGAGTTTTTCTTTATGATCCCTCTATGTAATCGAGTCAGTGAGCTATATAATAAAGATTAGTGTTGAGTCAAGGGCTTGATTATTTTGCCATGATCTTGAGTGAATAAAAGAAAAGAGAAAAGAATAAAAAGAAATAAAAGAGATCATAAGGATCTTATGGAGAGTAATGAGCTCGCATATAAAGAGTATTATGAATAAAAGTTGTTGAGAGTTGACAAACATAGTTTTGGTCATCGTTGCAATTAATAGGAAGTAATAAAGAAAGAGAGGTCTTCACATATAAATATACTATCTTGGACATCTTTTATGATTGTGAGGACTCATTAAAATATGATATGCTAAAGAGTTGACGTTGGACAAGGAAGACAACATAATGGGTTATGTTTTCTTACATCTAAGATAAATTATATTGCCATGGATCATCCAACATGGTTGAGCTTGCCTTTCCCCCTCATGCTAGCTAAACTCTTTGCACCAAGTAGAGATACTACTTGTGCTTCCAAATACCCTTAAACCTAGTTTTTCCATGAGAGTCCACCATATCTACCTATGGATTGAGTAAGATCCTTCAAGTAAGTTGCCATCGGCGCAAGCAATAAAATTGCTCTCTAAATATGTATGACTTATTAGTGTGGGAGAAAATAAGCTTTATACGATCTTGTGATGTGGAAGAAATAAAAGCGACGGACTGCATAATAAAGGTCCATATCACAAGTGGCAATATAAAGTGACGTTCTTTCGCATTAAGATTTTGTGCATGCAACCATAAAAGCGCATGACAACCACTGCTTCCCTCTGCGAAGGGCCTATCTTTTACTTTTATCTCCTACCTTACATAAGAGTCATGGTGATCCTCACCTTTCCTTTTTACATTTTATCTTTTGGCAAGCACAATATGTTGGAAAGATCCTGGTATATATGGCTAATTGGATGTGAGTTTTCATGAACTATTATTGTTGACATTACCCTTGAGGTAAAACATTGGGAGGCAAAACAATAAGCCCCTATCTTTCTCTATGTTCGATTAAAACTCCATACCCATAAGTATTGCGTGAGTGTTAGCAATTGTGAAAGACTATATGATAGCTGAGTATGTGGACTTGCTGAAAAGCTCTTATATTGACTCTTTCCTATCACTACAAAAAAAAGACACATCCGTGACATTTTGGGCCGAACAAATTTTTTTTCTGTCATACATATGACACTTCTATGACGACAATTGTGACAAACCCGGTATCATCATAGATGTGGTGGGCTCCTACTTCTATGACAGAAAATCATGACAGAAAATGGGCTTTTTGTCCTAGGCGGGCCGGAGATGCAACTGCATGACATTCCTTGGGCCGTCCATGATAAAAAAACCGTGGTAGAAGCGAGGGTGAGGAAATTTTTGGGGAGTTCCCAGTTACGGTGGGAGGTCGGGGGCCAATCGATGCGCGTTTCTCTCATACACGTACGCACGTGTGTGCGAGGCGTTGGCTCTAACTGAACCCGAGCGAGGCGTTGGGCTCTAACTGAACCCGAGCGATTGCACTGCAGGCTACGCGTTACTGAACCCGAGCGATCGATCAATGGCTGTTAACTGAACCCGATCGAGCGATTCCTTCGCTACTGCTGCTAGCTGAAGCCGATCGATGCTGCCTCTGGGATGAACAATGAGTGTTACGGGGGGGTTGCATGAACAATGAGCGGTGGAGTTGCCTCTAGATGAACAGGACCCCGTGGTGTGGTGGAGGGCTGGATGAACAGTAGACGGTGGAGGGGTGCCTGTGGAGGGGTGGTTGAACAGGACCCCGTGGTGTGGAGGGCTGGATGAACAATAGCCGGTGGAGGGGTGGTTGAACAGTAGCCGGTGGAGTAGCGCGCGGTGGAGGCTGGATGAACGGTGGAGAAGAACAGTATCCCGTGGAGTCCCGTTTTGCGGTACGCCACACCCCTCCCGATGAACAGGACCCCCGTTTCGACCGTAGGAGGTCCGTTTCGTCCGTTTTGCGGTACGCCACACCCCTCCCGATCAACAGGACCCCGTTTCGACCATAGGAGGTCTGTTTCGTCTGTTTTGCGGCACGCCACACCCCTCCCGGTCAACAGGACCCCCGTTTCGACCGTAGGAGGTCCGTTTCCTCCGTTTTGCGGTACGCCACACCCCTCCCAATCAACAGGACCCTCTTCCGAACGTAGGAAGTTTGTTTCCTCCGTTTTGCGGTACGCCAGGCCTCGTTTCCATCGTTTGTTCCGTCCAAGCCCTCCCGATGAACACGACCACGCATGCCGTTCCGACCCAGCCGGTTGGCTCCCACGCGTTCCGTTGCCTCCCGATGAACATGACGCATTGCGTTGCCTCCCCATGAACACGACGCGTTCTGTTGCCTCCCCATGAACACGACGACGATGCTATTTCTCCGTTCCGACCCAGCCATGTGCACGAGCCCTGGCCGTACGTATGCGCGAGTAGGCGTTCGACACCCCGCCCGTATGTACACATACGTGGCCGTATTTTCTTTCTAGAACCCTGGCCGCTGTATGTACGTGTACATTCTATGTGCGCGCCTCTACTACGACACGTACGCGCCTCTACTACGACACGTGCGCGCCTCTACATCCACCAGTATATATGTACGTACACGTTCGCGACCAGAATGACAATGCTATGTACGCTTCGACCAGGTGGGTCCCGACTGTCCGGCATGTCCTTGCCTACGAAGATCTAGCTGGTGGGTCCCAACAGTCAGGGGGGCGAATCATTTTTTTGCCCGGGCGCACTTCCTTGTGTGCGAAGATGTAGCTAGTGGGTCCCAGCAGTCAGGGGCAAACTTTTTTTCACGAAATACAGTGGCCCGTCCGGTGGGTCCCCACTGTCAGGTGGAGGAATAATTATTTTGCACGTAATAAGGAGGCACTTCCTTGCTGCGGCCGAGGACCCAGCTGTCAGCCTCTCCATGTACAGTCCACGTCCGATGGATGCCGTTCCTTGACCACGTTGACCACACCGCGCCAAGAGCACCAGGGCGGTGGACGACGGCGAGGCCTAGGAAGGGGATGACGCAGAGCCAGGGAATACGTGGCAGTGGATGCCCACGCGTAGAGGAGTACGAGGGTTCACTGGTTCGCTATGGTGTGAGGCTGTCGTCGCCGCAGAATAACAGGGGGTGTGGGTGAGTAGAGGGATGGCCTGGCCAGCGGTGGGAGTAGTAGGGGCGGTGACACCTCCGTCGCATCGCAGCCGGCCACGGGAGGAAGGAGCATGAGGCACAACCGGCGCTGGTTTGGGCGGCTGGAGCAAGAAGACCAGAGGTTGAAGAAGCACTACGGCTGTTGGATGGACATCATACGGTCTCTGGAGCTAGAATCGTGCATACTGACTAAGTTTACAAAGCCCTCCGTCCCTGTTAAGTTAGTAGGCCCACTAGTCAGCCTGCCACTATACTAGGTCCCATCTAACAGGGGGAGTATTCATTTTTTGTGCGTAATAAGGAGGCACTTCCTTGCGTGCGAAGATATAGCTGGTGGGTTAGAGCTGTCAGCGGCAGTAACTTTTTTTGTGAAATACAGAGGCCCTTTCGATGGGTCCCTGATGTTAGGTGGAGAAATCATTATTTTGCGCGTAATAAGGAGGCATTTCCTTGCGTGCGGCCGTGGACCCAGATGTCGGCCTCTCCACATACAGTCCACTTTAGATGCATGTCGGCCGTTGACCACGTTGACCAGGCCGCGCCGAGAGCACCAGGGCGGTGGACGACGGCGAGGCCTAGGAAGGGAACGACACGGAGGCAGGGAAGACTCGGTAGTTGTTTCCCACGCGGAGGGGAGTACGACTGTACAAGAGAATTTACTGGTTCGTCTGCCGTCGCCGGATAATAACAGCAGGTGTGGGTGAGTAGAGGGATGGCTAGGCCAGCGATGGGAGTACGGTGGGGCGGTGAGGCCTGCGCGGCAGCACAGCCGGCCGTGGGGAGTAGGGAGTAGGCAGTCCCGCCGACGCTTGTTTGAGCGGCTGGAGCAGGAAGAGCAGAGGTTGAAGAAGCAGGACGACCGTTCGGTGGACATCCAACAGTCACTGCTTGTGCGTCAATCTTTTTTTAGGAAAGCCTCAAATCTATGGAAAACAGCATACATCCCATCTGCCATTATTTCTAATAATTTACAGCCCATTTGCTAATTCTTAAGGTTTTTTTGGAGCCCATATTCTTTTTTAGCATTACAGCCCATATTGTGGCCACGGTTAAAAAATTATACGAAATTTTGCATATTTCGGTGCGGTCCGAACTGTTTTTAATCCTGAAATTTTGACTCACATTGAAACTGATTTTAAAAATAAATGTATATAAATATAAAATCCAAAAAATTCTCCACGCATAAAAATTAATGTAATTTAAAATCTCGAAATGAAGAAAAGATATTTGAAACTAATTGTCTGTTTGATGTGTTTTAAAAATGTACAACCCATTTCTCATTACTGATAGGCCATTTTCTCGGCCAACCGAATGAAGCTCTCCTCGTCTTGAAAGATTTACAGCCCAACAGGCCTGACAAAGCGACTTACTTGGCAAATCACAAAAAATGGGGCTGTGGCCGTGGACCCAGCTGTCAGCCTCTCCACGTACAGTACTCTTCCGATGGAAGTCGGTCGTTGACCACATTGACCACGACGCGCAGAGAGCATCAAGGCGGTGGACGATGGCAAGGCCTAGGAAGGGGACGACACGGAGCCGGGGAAGATGCGGCAGTGGATGCCCACGCGGAGAGGAGTACGAGGGTTCACTGGTTCGGCTGCAGCGTGAGGCTGCCATCGCCGCAGAATAAAAGGGGGTGTGGGTGAGTAGAGGGATACCCTGGGCCAACGGTGGGAGCAGTAGGGGGCGGTGAGGCCTCCACGGCATCACAGACGGCCCCGAGAGGCAGGAGCAGGCGGCACGACCGGCGCTGCTTTGGGCGGCTGGAGCAAGAAGACCAGAGGTTGAAGAAGCACTATGGCCGTTGGATGTACATCATACAGTCACTGGAGCTAGAATCATTCATACTGACTAAGTTGACAAAGCCCTCCGTCCTCGTCAACTTAGTAGGCCCACAAGTCAGCCACCCACTATGGCGGTTCCGGCAGCGCTGGGGGAAGAAGACGAGAGATTGAAGAAGAATGCCTGCCGTTGGATGTAAATCCAACGCCTTCTTAGGCTTCGACCTACTGGCCCACATGTCAACCAGTCCATTTGTTTTTTAGTCCATTTGGTGGGCTGGGTGAAACAATGATGTAGCATCTATGCAACCTATTTAAATCCCATTTGCATTTTTCTCGAAATCCATGGACTTGTTGGGCTGGGTGAAAATATCATGTTGGGCTAGATGGAGAAATGTTATAAAAACATAAACACATGATTGCACGTTAGTAAAATCTTTGCAAGCTTATGTACGCAATCACTAGGAGTTAACTTGCCGAGTTATATATAAACAATTATTATTATTAATTTGTAAGAACTTTCAACTTACGAAAAAAATATCATTTTAATTTGATGAGTTAATAGTACATGGGGTATTATTATTTTTTAGGCTAGACGTGGGACAGTTGAGTTGGTTCTAGGGGAAAGTACTAGGAGAAAACTCAGTTTACATCAAAAAAGAAAGTGGGAGAAAATTCAGAGACCTGCTGGGTCCACCTAAGGAGGGGAATATGTTGGGAGGAAGGAGATTCAAAGCATGGCAGCCGAGTGAACTAGTTTTTTTACAGACAAGTGAACTAGTTTACATACATAAGCTAATAGCCACTAAAAAGCAATCAGGTTAATGGGTTCTTAAAAGAAATATTTCGGACAAAATGGATAATTACGACACATAGGCTAATGCATGAAACACTCAGATGATAAAGGTGCTTATAAACAGATAAAGTACAACATCTAGACCTTCCTGGCACACTTGATCATGACGCTGCGGCTGTCCGTGTACTCGTCCGTTACGGGAAGCAGACACGCCCTCATGTCCAAGATCTGCTTGTACATATCGTAGCATGCATATGCATCCTTGGCCACGTAGGTTATGTAGGCTAGATTCAGAGGTACCTCCCACGTGTTCAGGTCGTCTTTTTTCATGTTGGCATATCAGGGGTCGATGATGTTCTCAGCGAGGTCAACCACGGAGTCCTTCTCCTGCACGATGCTGATGATCTTGTATTGCTTCTGGATGTCGACAAGCTTGTTGCACCAGATGGCCGAATCGTCACGTTCTTCCTTCTCTCCACTGTAGCAAAGGTGCAGTCGGCGCTGCCCATGAAATGGGTGAATGCTCCAGAACCTGGTGCGGCCATAGGACTGAGGTGAGGTAGAGCTTCACCGAGTCCGTATCATTGGTGTACATCACATTCAACTTGGTGCAGCCATAGGACTGAATGACACACTCAAAGGGGATCTCCTTGCTGAAGTCCATATCCAGCAGGCTCACCCTTCGGATCTCCGTTGGAGTCTCTTCGAGTGAACGAGTGTGTAGGCGGCGGCAGCAGTTCGTTTTTCAGCTCTTGGGGAACTGGATTCAACAGTAAGCTGAGTGTGTACAGGCGACAACAGTTAGTACCCCTCCCTTGTCCGCTGCACGCCCGGCAGAAGATGCACCCTCGGCCACACGTCGGTTCATGAGCGGGTCTGTATTGGTACTGTAATAACAGGAGTTAGTGGTCACTTTACTTAAATTTAATTAGCCTTAATAGAAATTTATACTTAAAACAAGCAATGCATTCGCTCGTTCTATCAGTGCCACAGGATCAACATGCACAACAATTAGAATTATTATTCTCAGGACACACACGATCAACACATTTTTCGCACTTTCACAAAGATAATACTACCAAGTTTGAACTATTTGTTATGGTTGTTGTCCTCTGCATCATCATGTCATGTTTCCCAGCTTGCAAGATTCATAACCAACAAATAAGATCCAAATAATAAATACAACAAAGATGCCTACACATCTCATTGATTCACAGCTTGCAATATTCAGAACCAACAAATAAGATTCAAATAATAAGTACAACAAAGATGCCTACACATCTCACTGATTCCCAGCTTGCAAGATTCAGAACCAACCCATTAGAGCCTTTTGATAAATTGAATATCGGGATTAAATCCATCTTGGCTAGCCATGTCATACAATCGAAGAACTTGGCGAATGCTCTTGACCGTCACAACATCTGTAGTTGATTATTCATGTTTGCACAACACAAGCAAGGACACAGGAGAGCATGATTTCGCTTTAATAGCGGCCTCCTTGAACTCAACCTCCAAGTCTACTTGGATGAGGTCTGCCTAGAGTTCCATGATTCAATTCATGCGCCTTTTTCTGCAGTTCACCTTAAATGAAGCAAAGATTGCATCATTCAGCTAGCAAGAAGTACTTGCTATTGTGAGCTGGAAGGTTCTTCTTTAGTTGTTGCACTAAAATTGAGGAACATTAAGGTTGGCTGTCTGGCTCATCTAAGGTGCAACTATAATTTTCTTATCCTTTTGTGTAGTTCCACTAAAATAAAGTGCCATTGTGGTGACAGTGACAGCTCCATCTTGCAAAGGCTAATAAAATGTTGACCAAGATTACCAGCAGAACTTGACGGAGATTTTGGAAACTCCAATCACCATTTTGTGCAGTTCCACCAAAATTGAGAGATGTTGCCCACGTGACATTTTAGTTGAACTCCACAAGAAACTCATTCCAAAAAAAGTGTTTTGTGCAGTTCACTAAAAGGTCACAATAGCAACAAGGTGAAATGGATATCCCTATCTGCACAAAAAAATAGAAAGTAAAGAGTTGCTGGTCAATAAGAATACGAAACATATACAAAATGAAAAGAAGCATCTTAATTATGTTCATGGCAATCACGCAAGGACAGTAGAAATTTTCAAACGTCAGCAATGCTTCATGTTACCAGAAGCATTACGATCAACAATGAGATTGCTCAAATATTGGATTACTTTAATGATGGCATTGCTTGTTTACCAGACACAGTAAATCAACAGCAGCTAAAGAGTTGGTTTAAGGGCATGGGACCGTGGGGACACCAGGACACTCAGCAGCGTAAAGGAGCAACTTACTTATCATACTGGGGAAAACAACAGGAATGCCATTGTACTATGTGAGAGCAGCAAATCTAATCCTAGAGACCTTGTACTATGTGAGGGCAGCAAATCTAATCCTGGAGACCTTTTACTATGAGAGGGCAGCAAATCTAATCCTGGAGACCTTTTACTATGTGAGGGCAGCAAATCTAATCCTGGAGACCTTTTACTATGTGAGGGCAGCAAATCTAATCCTAGAGACCTTTTACTATGTGATGGCCGCAAATCTTATATTGGACATACTCTGTTGACTTGTCCACCAGCCGCCACTTTCTATCCCTTTTTCAACCAATAATAGATCTGTTCCTTATCCAGCTTGTACTGCGTTTTCCCATTATTTCCCTTTTCAACCAAGAGACCGGTTGGGTATCTGATCTCTACTACTTTCACCATATTATTTCCTCTTTGAATCAAGTCCTAGATTCATGCTACAACTTTCCCCCCTTTCTTCTTTGTTTGAATAAAGCCCTAGATTCGAATGCATGAAGTAGCTTTACCTCTAATAATACTAAAAAATTTGGTGGCTTTGGAAAAACTGATGGGAGTAGAAAAAGATGCACATGTAGACACGTGGGGAGCTGGGGCAGTAGAGCAAGGCCGCTTTCGAAGAACTTATACCTGAGGGTCGCTGGGATGTCAGCGGTGGCAGGTCGGATCTGCGGACAATACGGCAGGGAGGAAGAAGGGTCGGAGGACCTCCCGGGCCGGCCATGTGTCGGAGAGAACGACACGGGCAAAGGATCGGGCCCCTCTGGCAGCTGTGGGTTTCCTCCCTCGGCGGTGATGACCACGTGAATGATGCACCTTTTAGTCCTCTGCACACACCGGCCGAAGGATCCGGCCTGATCTGTGACCAGCGGTGAGCAGAGAGAAAATGTCGCTACCGTTGTCTTGTTTATATTTGGAGAGGATGAGAGAATGAAGAGAGCAACCCTAGTAAAGCAAGTGCTTAGGCCCCATGCGTCCATATATAGTGGAGTGATTATCTTTTTTCTCTCCACAACAAGCGTTTCAATTTGTGTACACGGCATTAAAGAAAAGAAACTCTCTATTTAAGGTGACTAATGTACGACTCCTACTACTACAGTATTGTTCACTTGTGCTCCCCGCCCCTCCTTTCATTGAACAACCCCTCGGTTGAATAAATATATAGTAAGTACTGTATTTATATAGAACGAACAAGCTCGAACTATTTTCGCGTAGTTAAAAGTTGAGGGCAGGGCTTTTCAAGGCAGTACGCGCTGCAGTTTTCGGTTAGGGCCAGAAGACTATTTAAATATTTTTTTTAAAAAAAATTCGAGACGGCCACATAGCATGGAGCCGACCCCAACAATTTTAAGCTTACAGGCATGGTACACGCTATCCTAGACTACTCTACACATGAAACTGCCACACGAGCATCCGGGCTGCGCTTGGCTCTTCGCCTCTTCAGGAAGTCGAACAATGATGGAATACTACTGCACTGGAGGAGTACTACAGTATGCTTCTGGCCATCTGACACCGATTGAACTGTTGCATGTCCACCGCGTGCGGGAGGGAGAGCGTGTAGTGAAAGTTTCTCCTAGTCTTGCCAGCCACCACGCTCATGGGCGAGGGAGGGACGCTCCTGCCTTTGCATGCATGATAGGTGGGCCCGACAGGTGTGTGGCCAACCAGACATACAGCCAAAGGCAGGTGCAGTTAAGTCTGCGAGGGAGAGGATAATCAAACTTCTCGTCGATGTGCGAGTTGACGCGACACATCAAAGCACTGCACTCGATATATTTCAATAATTTGCATGTGTGACTCCCAGATGCAGAGGCCGGGGGTCATCATCCTCCTTTTCGAGAAAAACAGACGCGTGTGTGAGAGGACGAGTGCATGCGTGCACCTCTTCTCTTCCTGTATAAGGTACTACTAAACTCAGAGTACAAGTTTTTGTGGGTGGCACGATGGTGCATGCGAGAAGTCTCGAGAGATAGGTTTAATGCGTCTGAGAAAAAGACTAGCCTAGAGCTCACCACGCGGCTATTCCTTTCGAACGCCCCATTAACCATAAGATATGTATACAACGGTGCCAGTTATTGCACGTACACAGCAGTACTCCCTCCTTTCTGGTTTATAGGGCTTAATTCAAAAATCTCACCATCTTGGTGGAATATTTTTTGTAGTTT
The DNA here is from genome assembly GCF_018294505.1 of Triticum aestivum. Taxonomy (NCBI): domain Eukaryota; kingdom Viridiplantae; phylum Streptophyta; class Magnoliopsida; order Poales; family Poaceae; genus Triticum; species Triticum aestivum. The sequence goes on from NC_057797.1 coordinate 648,407,079, forward strand.
GCAAAAGAACCTAATTAATGGTCTTGTTTTTCTCAAAAAATTATGTTTATGAATGCATTAATTGCAATGCATGCATGCATAAAGTACATGCATTGGTCAATTTTCTCTTAATACTTGCATGCAATGATTTAATGCACCTTGGAATCTAAACATGTGTTGGGGAACAACCAAATTGAGCCTTGTAAAATGGAAAAACTAAAAATTTGAGATAAGCCCTATAAAACCAGAAAGGAGGGAGTAGAAAAAGAAGTACTCCATCCGGGAATCCTTCCGCACTTCGAAACTAGAACCGTCAATAAATTTTGAGCTTGCGTCTCGTCAGATTCCAAATTACTCCATGCTATATAGAATTGCAAACCTGTTCACACCGATCACAACCTAAACAGTTTCCCACTTAGGAGCGTATTAGTACTCGGTTATAAATACTAGTATGCCAAGATGACTGCACATTCCTCCTCAACTCCTCATCCACAAAAACAAACAAGTCATTCAGCATCCTTCCCTTGCGTCTGCCATGGCCAGCGTGAGTTCTGGGTCGAGATATTGCCACCAGGGAGAGGCGAGCATGGAAGCGGAAGCACGAGAGATGTCCCGCCTCGCTGCGAGAGCAGCCGACATCTCCTGCCGCGCGGAAGTAGCAACACAAAGGTCCTGCCGCGCTGTCGATGTAGCAGACTGGTCCGGCTGCACCACGGAAGCAGTAGAGATGTCCCGCCGCGCCACGAATGCAGCAGAGATGTCCCGCCGTGCCGCGGCAGCCTGGGAAAATTTCTTGCGGGCAGGTAATGACTGTTACAGGCGCATGCATGCGATCATCCATAGCCAGATGGATCAGATCTCCGACTGGGCGAGGTTGTAGGACGACATGAAAGCCTCGCTTGAACAGGCTACCGGCATCATCCGACAACTAAGGGAGGGCAATGAGAGGCTCCGGGCCGAGCGCGACCTGCTGAATGAGAAGATCGTCGAAAGTGCAGACCAGCAGGAGGAGACCAGTGTTGGGGAACATAGTAAATTCAAAAATTTCCTACGCACACGCAAGATCATGGTGATGCATAGCAACGAGAGGGGAGAGTGTTGTCTACGTACCCTCATAGACCATTCGCGGAAGCATTATGTCAACGTAGTTGATGTAGTCGTACGTCTTCATGTCCGACCGATCCAAGTACCGAAAGCACGGCACCTCCGAGTTCTGCACATGTTCGGCTCGGTGACGTCCTCGCCTTTTCGATCCAGCAAGAGGGGCGAAGTAGTAGATGAGTTCCGACAGCACGACGGCGTGGTGACGGTGTTGGTGAAGAACAATCTCCATAGGGCTTCGCCTAAGCACTACGAAAACAATGACGGAGGATAAACTAGAGGCGACGGGCGACGGGGTTGCCGGCACACGGCTTGGTGTTTCTTGATATGTCCTTGGTGCTAGCCCTACCCCTCTATTTATACGTTGAGCCCTGGGGTCGAAACTTGGAGTAAAAGCCTCCTCAAAGTCAGTTTCACCCGAAAGGCAAGAGTCCTTATCGGACTCCAGGGCTAGACGCGAGGGTTCCCGGCGTCTACCCCCTAGACGCCAGGGTTCCTGGCGTCTAGCCTCTGGTCTCCGCAAAACTTCCTTTTGCACTTTCCAAAAGCCTTGTGGGCTTTCCCCTTTGGCCCAGATAAAGTGTTCTCGTGCCCAAACATTTCGGGAAACATCCGGAACCCCCTCCGGTGAATTTCGGAACCCTTCCGGAGATCAAACACTACTATCCCATATATCAAACTTTATCTCCGAACCATTCCAGAGTTCCTCGTCATGTCCGTGATCTCATCTCGGACTCCGAACAACATTCGGTCATCAACATACATAACTCATATAGTACTATATCATCAACGAACGTTAAGCGTGTGGACCCTACGGGTTCGAGAACTATGTAGACATGACCGAGACACCTCTCTGGTCAATAACCAATAGCGGGACCTGGATGCCCATATTGGCTCCTACATATTCTACGAAGATCTTTATCGGTCAGACCGCATAACAACATACATTGTTCCCTTTGTCATCGGTATGTCACTTGCCCGAGATTCGATCATCGGTATCTCAATACCTAGTGCAATCTCGTTACCGGCAAGTCTCTTTACTCGTTCCGTAATACATCATCCCGCAACTAACTCATTAGTTACAATGCTTGCAAGGCTTATAGTGATGTGCATTACCGAGTGCGCCCAGAGATACCTCTCTGACAATCGGAGTGACAAATCCTAATCTCAAAATACGCCAACCCAACAAGTAACTTTGGAGACACCTATAGAGCACCTTTATAATCACCCAGTTATGTTGTGACGTTTGGTGGCACACAAAGTGTTCCTCCGGTAAATGGGAGTTGCATAATCTCATAGTCATGGGAACATGTATAAGTCATGAAGATAACATTAGCAACAAACTAAACGATCAAGTGCTAAGCTAACGGAATGGGTCAAGTCAATCACATCATTCTCCTAATGATGTGATCCCATTAATCAAATGACAACTCATGTCTATGGTTAGGAAACATAACCATCTTTGATCAACGAGCTAGTCAAGTAGAGGCATACTAGAGTCAATAATCTAGTTCACATCGATATGTGATTAACACCCAAAGAGTACAAAGGTGTGATCATGTTTTGCTTGTGAGGGAAGTTTAGTCAATGGGTCTGCCACATTCAGATCCGTGTGTATTTTTGCAAATTCTATGTCAACAATGCTCTGCACGGAGCTACTCTAGCTAATTTCTCCCACTTTCAATATCTATCCAGATTGAGACTTTGAGTCATCTGGATCAGTGTCAAAATTTGCATCGACGTAACCCTTTACGACGAACCTTTTGTTACCTCCATAATCGAGAAACATATCCTTACTCCAGTAAGGATAATTTTGACCAATGTCCAGTGATCTACTCCTAGATCACTATTGTACTCCCTTGCCAAACTCAGGGCAGGGTATACAATAGGTCTGGTACACAGCATGGCATACTTTATAGAACCTATGGCTGAGGCATAGGGAACGACTTTCATTCTCTTTCTATCTTCTGCTGTGGTCGGGCCTTGAGTCTTACTCAATTTCACACCTTGTAACACAGGCAAGAACTCTTTCTTTGACTATTCCATTTTGAACTATTTCAAAATCTTGTCAAGGTATGTACTCATTGAAAAAACTTATCAAGTGTCTTGATCTATCTCTATAGATCTTGATGCTTAATATGTAAGCAGCTTCACTGAGGTATTTCTTTGAAAAACTCCTTTCAAACACTCCTTTATGCTTTGCAGAATAATTCTACATTATTTCTGATCAATAATATGTCATTCACATATACTTATCAGAAATGTTGTAGTGCTCCCACTCACTTTCTTGTAAATACAGGCTTCACCGCAAGTCTGTATAAAACTATATGCTTTGATCAACTTATCAAAGCATATATTCCAACTCCGAGATGCTTGCACCAGTCCATAGATGGATCGCTGGAGCTTGCATATTTTGTTAGCACATTTAGGATTGACAAAACTTTCTTGTTGCATCATATACAACTCTTCTTTAATAAATCCATTAAGGAATGTAGTTTTGTTTATCCATTTGCCAGATTTCATAAAATGTGGCAATTGCTAACATGATTTGGACAGACCTTAAGCATAGATACGAGTGAGAAACTCTCATCATAGTCAACACCTTGAACTTGTCGAAAACCTTTTTGCGACAATTCTAGCTTTGTAGATAGTAACACTACTATCAGCGTCCGTCTTCCTCTTGAAGATCCATTTAATCTCAATGGCTCGCCGAGGCAAGTCAATCAAAGTCCATACTTTGTTCTCATACATGGATCTCATCTCAGATTTCATGGCCTCAAGCCATTTCGCGGAATCTGGGCTCATCATCACTTCCTCATAGTTCATAGGCTCGTCATGGTCAAGTAACATGACCTCCAGAACAGGATTACCGTACCACTCTGGTGCGGATCTCACTCTGGTTTACCTACGAGGTTCGGTAGTAACTTGATCTGAAGTTACATGATCATCATCATTAGCTTCCTCACTAATTGGTGTAGTAGTCACAGGAACAGATTCCTGTGATGAACTACTTTCCAATAAGGGAGCAGGTACAGTTACCTCATCAAGTTCTACTTTCCTCCCACTCACTTCTTTCGAGAGAAACTGCTTCTCTAGAAAGGATCCATTCTCAGCAATGAATAACTTGCCTTTGGATCTGTGACAGAAGGTGTACCCAACATTTTCTTTTGGGTATCCTATGAAGAGACACTTCTCCGATTTGGGTTTTAGCTTATCAAGTTGAAACTTTTTCACATAAGCATTGCAACCTCAAACTTTAAGAAACGACAACTTTGATTTCTTGCCAAACCACAGTTCATACGGTGTCGCCTCAACGGATTTAGATGGTGCCCTTTTTAACGTGAATGTAGCTGTCTCTAATGCATAACCCCAAAATGATGGCGGTAAATCTGTAAGAGACATCATAGATCACACCATATCAAGTAAAGTACGATTACGACATTCGGACACACCATTGCACTGTGGTGTTCCAGGTGGCGTGAGTAGTGAAACTATTTCACATTGTTTTAACTGAAGGCCAAACTCGTAACTCAAATATTTTACTTCTGCGATCATATTGTAGAAACTTTTATTTTTGTTACGATGATTCTCCACTTCACTCTGAAATTCTTTGAACTTTTCAAATATTTCAGACTTGTCTTTCGTCAACTAGATATACTCATATCTGCTCAAATCATCTGTGAAGATCCGAAAATAATGATACCTGCCACGAGCTTCAATATTCATCGGACCATATACATCAGTATGCATGATTTCCAACAAATCTGTTGCTTGCTGCATTGTTCCGGAGAACGGAGTCTTAGTCATCTTGCCCATGAGGCATGGTTCGCAAGCATCAACTGATTCATAATCAAGTGATTCCAAAAGTCCATCAGCATGGAGTTTCTTCATGCGCTTTACACCAATATGACCTAAATGGCAGTGCCACAAATAAGTTGCACTATCATTATTAACTTTGCATCTTTTGGTTTTAATATTACGAATATGTATATCACTACGATCGAGATCCAACGAACCAATTTCATTGGGTGTGTAACCATATATGTAAATAGAACAACAATTTATTCTCTTACTTAAATGAATAACCGTATTGCAATAAACATGATCAAATCATATTCATGCTCAACGCAAACACCAAATAACACTTATTTAGGTTCAACACTAATCCCGAAAGTATAGGGAGTGTGCGATGATGATCATATCTGTTGAGGATATAACCACTAAGGGTAAACCGCCCAGGAGGGGCCGGTTCACATTCACCTATACTGAAGCCCAAGGAAACCCAGAAGATGGCGCTTTACGGATAAGGCTTAGAGGCCCAGAGCCCGCAGGCGACTTAGGGCCCATGATAGTAAACCGCCATGATTGTATAAACTTGTATTATAAGATAGGAAAGAGGAGACCGAGGCGGACACTTGTATGAGCCAGCCTCGGGACTCTGTAGACCGGCCGGAGTCCTCCTGAGTATATAAAGGGGTGACTCGGCGGCGGTTCAAGGAGAGAGAACAACAACTCGAGAGCCAGACACAGCGGATTTGCTCCCTGGCCTTCGAACCCATAGCAATACCAATCACAACTAGACGTAGGCTTTTACCTTCATCGAAGGGGCTGAACTAGTATAAAATCCCATGTCCCTTTGTCCGGTTTAACCCGTTCAAGCTAACTGTCGTGGATTTGTCACGGCAGATGTCCTAGCGAAAGGACTTAGTCGTGGAGCCATCGCTACGAGTTTACTTGAAGGGGTTAAAGCGGACACAAGGACACGAGGATTTTATACTAGTTCGGCCCCTTCGATGAAGGTAAAAGCCTACGTCTAGTTGTGATGGAATTGATATGATCTCGATGGCTAGGGAGCAAACAAGCTTCGCCTAGGATCGAGTTGTGGTTGTCTGTCCTGAACCGCCACCGGGTCGTCCCCTTATATACACGGGTGACGCCCGTCGGTCCATAGAGTCCTAACCGGTTCATACTCGTATTCCGGTTGCTATCTCTCTATTCCTTACTTACAATACAAGTCATACATCAGGCCGGTTTACGGCTATATGTTCTAACCGACTACAGGCCTTGGGCCTTCATCTGTTTACACCACTAATGAAGTTAACCCGGCCCAAGTAGGCCGGTTTACACCTAGTGGTAATATCCCCAACATTAGGCCCCAGATTGATTTGAACTGGTTCATGTCAATCCTTCACACCACCTTGCGTCTTGGATATCTTCTGTTAATTGGCAAATCTCCATGTCGTCATTATTTTTAGTTGCTGTAAACCGGCATGACATCATCAGTTTTGGTTATTGTAAACCGGCATGACGTCATTATGAAGTTCATAACGCCCTCTTAATGACAACTCCTAGATTGGCGCGTTTGACCTAGCTCGGTTGCCTTATAAATAAGACCGAAGGGTCATTTCCTTTTTCTTCCCTTCGTCCCTTCTTCTTCTTCTTCCTCACGTCGCCAGCTTTGGAGCTCCGCCACCACCGTCGACCTCTGCCTCGTCTCGGGCCGCTGCATCAACCTGAATGTACCAGAGTGTTGCGGCGTCTTTCCGCATCTTCTCCATTCCCGGTAAGTTCTCTCTCCTTCTTAACCTAGATCTGTTCTTAGGGTTCCATGTTCCTGCTATGTTCATTGCGCGTTCATGGCTGTTCTCTGACCTTGAATGCATCTGTGAACTCTTGCTGTGCTTAATAGAGATCCCTTTAGTATCCGCTTGCTATTTCTCATCCAAGCTCATAAATTTCCCGCACATATCTGCTCAATGGTTCACTTCTGTTTCCACCTTAGTCTTCGAAATATTTCCTGTTTTTATGAGCTTGCTGTAGATCCGCGGCTGTAACATGATTTTGTGAAACTTGTTTCTGCATAACTAGTTATCCATAGTTTCAATTGCTTCCGATGCTTAGGCCAAGCGGTTTAACTTCACCATAGAGAAAAAATTGCCAGACCGGTATATGTCATTAGTCCCCTGGTTGAACCGCCAGAATCCATCTGATGCTGCGTTGTAGAAGACCGGTTTATGGGTACTGCCTCCGGTTTACCGTAATTAGATCAACACCTTTTTATCCGGCATGTCCTTGAACCGGATCACTTATTTCTTGTAGATCTCGTCATGGCCAAACAAGTGTACGAGTGCAACTGGGTTCCCTCCCGTGTCATAGAATCACAGCTGAACGATCTAGTCCTGATCGGCGCTTTGGATAACAAAGATACGATTCATTGGAGGGTTCCTGGAGATGAATGTCCTCCTACGCCCCAGGAAGGAGAGGCCGTGGTCTTCGCAGATCATATGGCCCGTGGCTTCAAACCGCCCGGCTCCAAATTTTATCGGGATGTGTTAGCCAACTTTCAACTCCGTCCACAGGATATTGGCCCCAACTCCGTCACCAATCTATGTCATTTTCAAGTACTTTCTGAGGCATACCTTCAAGAGGAGCCTTCAGTCGAGTTATTTAGAGATCTCTTTCATCTGAACCGCCGTACTGAATTCCCTGACGGCCCTAATACCGAATTGGGCGGTATGGCCATTCAGAAAAGGAAAGAAATCACCTATCCCCACGTCAAACTCCATACTCACCCCAAGGAATGGAATGCAACTTGGTTTTATTGCAAGGATACCTCTCCTGACAATGAAAATCCCTTGCCTGGCTTCCGTCCAGAATGGCTCAGCAACACTCACCCTTTTCCACAAAGGCTAAGCGCCAAGGAGAGAATTAAATATGCTCCTCAACTGTCCAAGCTCCGGGCCTTCATGGCCAATGGTTTAACAGGAATAGACCTTGCACGCTGCTGGATATCATGGAGCATTTTGCCTCTAAGCCGGCGCCCAAATTTGATGTGCGAGTATACTGATAGTGTCGATGACCCACTCCGACACACTAAAATCCAACTCCCTGATGACGAAGTCACAGAATCTGTGAAAAAGATGCTGAATGAACCGGAGCACCTCTGTGCTCAAACCGGTCTGCTTCCTTACTGCACCACCAACAAACCGCCAGCGGTAATACTTTAATTGCTCTATTGTTGAACCGGTTTACTATTTTATATGTTCAACGTTTAATTACTGCTGATCCAGGGTGATAATCCGTTTTGGAGTAAGAAACTTCCTCAAGACAAAACGGAGAAGGCAGGACAGCCAACCCGGCCCAAGACCAAGGTTATCAAGAAACCAGCTCATAAGAGAAAAACCACCGCTTCATCTGACCCACCCGTTGATGATGATGTGGGTAATCCGGATCTTGAGGTAGAACTTTATTCACTTGGCTTGCTTTTTACATGCCTTATTGATGATAATGCTTGTCAGGATGACGCTGAAGCCAGCAATGCGGGTTTCGTTGAGGTAACCATTCTCTCTTCCGATTCAGAAATCCTGCCTTTGCCAAAATTTCGTCGGGCAAACCGGAAAATTAAATTTTCTCATCCTCTTTCTTATCTGGATTCCCAATTTCTTATGAAGACCCAGCAACACGAAGCTCGCCGCACAACCCGGCACAGTGGCCAGGTAGTTACCTCTGCCGGTTTACCAAACAGTCCGGTTCGAAAACGCCGCTCCAAGGTCTCCGACCTTTTTATTGATTTAAATCGTAAAGCGGGTTTCTTCCGTCAACCTCTTAATCCATCCGACTCCGATTATCAGGTCACTTCTCATTCATCATCTGGTGAATCGTCGGCCACCCAGCTACCACCTTTGAAAACAGTTGCTGGGTAAGTTAAATCGAACATATGCTTCCAGTACACTGCGCAATGGCTTACACTTTTCCTTGAATTTTTATTTTTCTTTCAGGGCTAAACCGAAACCAAGCAAGAAGGCCCGCCTGGATAGAGCGGCTGAAGAAGATGTGGCCCCAGAACATGACCAAGCACCTGATCATGAAGTGTTTGCTTGTGAAGATATCCCCAATGATCCTCCTCTGCAAGACGACGTTATCCCTGAAGAAGGTCCTATTCATATTCCAGCCTCTGCTGATCCGCCTGCCAGCTCTGTCCAGATTGAGAAATCCCACACTCCTGCTGACAAATCGGCCGCGCCAACCCAAACCGGCGAGTCAAAAGATGATGATGTTGTGATTACCGGCGTAGGCCGCTCTGAACCTGGGAATCCTGCCACCCTTACCAGGCATACCATCAAAGAGGATTCTTCCCTTTTGAACAAAGGAAAATGGGATGTTGAATTAGAGACATACGCCACTCTGAATGCTCAAGATCTTCACTCTGGCTATTTAAACCGGCTTTACACTCGCCGTGACTGTGAAGCTGGCTTGGTCAAAATGATGAGGGATAAATTTGAGGTAAATTCCTTCTTTCCTTTCTGCCATTGCATTCATCCTTGTAGCCCACAAGGGCCGGTTTGTGACCTTGGTCAAACCAGGACTTGATCCTGAACATTTTTGAAATCCGTCGGCATAACCCTCGAGGGCCGGTCTAACTTAGCATAAGTAAACCGGGGCTCAAAAATAAAAAGCTGTCCTTAGAACATAACTTGATCAAATAGCCAGTAGCCCCCAAGTGCCAAGTTGAATACTCGTATTGAGCTTGGGACTTTGTAATCTAGCAATATACACAAAATTGAAGGTGCATTAGCCCCCAAGTATCAGGCATATAACTTTGTTATGTGGTTGATACTTCCATTTCTTGGATCGCCTGTGCAAAGCTTAAAATGCCATCTGTACGCAGGCTGAAGTGAAAATCAAGGAGGACCAGATTGCCGATTTGCAGGAGGCCCTAAAGACCCAGCAGGCTGAAACAGATAAGGCCAAGCAAGAATTAACCAGCACTTTGAGCACTGCGGAACGGCTGAAAGAAAGCTTCAAGAAAGAGCGGGCTGACTGGGCCACTGAGAAGGCCGGTTTAACCAAAAGAACGGAAAATGCTGAAGCGGCCCTTAAACCGGTGGTGGATGAACTGACAGCCGTACAACGGCAAATACACTCCATGACTGCTGCAATCTTTAGTAAGCTCCTTGTAATTTCTGTGATAAATTTGAACCTGCTGTATCGTAAATCCGGTTTGAGACCATTCCAATCTTGTTGTAGGCACACGCATCGGGCATTTAGGAAATGATGTGCGGAAGAAATTGAAAGCTGCCTACACCTTGGTGGAACAATTGTATACCGGAGCCCAACGAATCATCACCACAGCTTCTCACAACAATCCGGCACCCTCTTTAATCCAGGACACTCTTAACAAGTTGTCAATGCTTCCAGCCCGGATTGAGGAGCTGAAAAAATCCGCTGCCCGAACCGGAGCTATCAATGCCTTAATCCGGGCAAAGGCATGGGTGCCTGACTTTGATCTTGTGGAAGCAGCTCAAGGATATCCCAGTCTGAAAGAAGATGGCTCTGAATTCAATGAAGAAGATTTAAGGGCCATAAACCGTGTAGTGCGCCCTCTGGCTTGCCAGCTAGCTGAAGAGGCAGATTTGACGCATTATCAAGCGCAATATAATAACCAAAACAAGCGAATGCCTGCCCCAACTGTTGAAGCGGAGAATCTGATTCCTCCAATCCGTAAGCACACTTACGCCCCTGATATTGAACCGTCTTCCCTGATCCATGAAGAGGCTGTTTTCCAAGCTTTAATGGGAATCGACTGGACCACTGTTGATTTCCAGCCAATGGGTAGAGACGAGGAAGCTGAAGCGGCGGAGGATGAGGAGCAGGCTTGAACCGGAAGCCGGTTTGAAGAGCTATTTGCAACATCCTTCCACAAAACAATGATTTTGTTTGAGCACCATGCCGCCTTGTAATAGGATAGTTAAAACTTCTGTCTGGAATATGCCTTCGTGCATAAGTACTGGAGCTTTTGCTTGAAAAACTTTAATTCATATTTCCTGCAATCAGAAAAATTTGAACTTCGGTGGCAGTTATACCGTCAGCCGGATTATGATCTTGATATGTGTATCAGTAATACAACAAATAGATGATACATAAATACCTGCCATGTTTGATCACAAAGCTGGCTTTAGCCAAGCCTAAAGCGGTGGTTTTATAAACCATTACCGTCAAAAAGGGAGAAAGTAGCGCCCGTACAGACCGTACTGACTTAATACGAGCCCCCTGGTTACTCCATGATGTTAACACGGAAAAGGTAAACCAGGCAGACTCCTCCGGATTTAAAAGGGGGATCAAAAATCATTGGCTGAACCGGAAAAAATATGCTTGTTGACATAAAGAAATCCAACAAAAGCAAAGAACGAACAAACCATGAAAACAACATGGAAGCAAAAGTAATGATAAAAACCATTTGCAAAAATACGCTATACTGAGCTGTTCAGATGGTATTACCAACGTCGGACAGGATCAAGGCCCCCAATAGGAGTGACAATGATTCAAGTCAGCCAGGTCCCCAAATGACTCGTGGCATATATGCCAGATCAAGAGGCGTGGCAATGGTTCGGGCCCAACCATGCCCCCAAGTGATTTTGTGGCCTTAGGCCGACCAAGAGGCGTGACTGGTTGAGACTTGACCAAGTCCCCAAATGATCTGGTGCCTGTCGCCTATCAAAGGGTGTTCGTTGGTTCGGACACGACCAAGGCCCCCAGTGATATATAAAAAACAAATGTCAAGGGGTAAACCGGAGGCCGCTTTAAACAGAACCACTCCGTGTAACCTCGCATGATGAGAAAGACAGAGACCCCGCTTTAGCTGAGGCTCCGGTTTGATATATCAAAGATAATATATACATTGTCATGATATGTACATAGATAGAGCCGATGGCTCAAGTATAGTAAGGCCGAAGATGAGCTATATTCTACGGCCTATTGGTCTCCTCTTCTGATGTACGTGAGTCTTGATGTCCTCGAATATCAATCAGATAGTACGACCCGTTGTGCAAATTTTTGCTGACCACGAAAGGTCCCTCCCAAGGTGGGGATAACTTGTGCATATCCGTTTGATCTTGGATGAGTCGAAGCACCAAATCTCCTTCTTGAAAAGTTCTGGTTCTAACCCGGCGACTGTGATAGCGACGAAGATCTTGCTGGTAAATCGCCGAACGGGCAGCCGCTATATCACGCTCCTCGTCCAATAGGTCCAAAGCGTCTTGCCGTGTTGTCTCATTGTCTGCTTCAACATAGGCTGCCACACGAGGCGAATCGTGCCGGATGTCACTAGGGAGAACTGCCTCTGCTCCATAGACCATGAAAAATGGCGTGTATCCTGTGGACCGGTTTGGCATAGTATTGATACTCCATGACACAGATGGCAGCTCTTCAACCCAACATCCTGGTGTTCTTTGCAACGGGACCAAAAGCCGGGGTTTGATGCCTCGCAAGATTTCTTGATTAGCTCGTTCTGCCTGTCCATTGGACTGGGGGTGTGCCACTGACAACACGTCAAGTCGGATGTGCTCACGTTCACAGAACTCCTTCATAGCACCCTTGGATAAATTGGTACCATTGTCAGTAATGGTACTGTGTGGAAAACCAAACCGGAAAATCACCTTCTTGATGAACTGCACCGCTGTTGCTGCATCACACTTGCTGACAGGCTCCGCTTCAACCCACTTGGTAAATTTGTCAACTGCCACCAAAAGGTGGGTTTTCTTATCCTTAGATCTTTTAAAAGGCCCAACCATATCCAGCCCCCAAGTTGCAAACGGCCATGTTATTGGGATCATCCTCAATTCTTGAGCCAGCACATGAGCATGCCTTGAAAATTTCTGACATCCATCACACCGCTTAACCAAGTCCTCCGCATCAGCGTGCGCTGTCAACCAGTAGAACCCGTGACGAAACGCCTTTGCCACCAGAGACTTTGAACCGGCGTGGTGTCCACAATCCCCTTCATGGATTTCTCTTAAGATTTCACAGCCTTCCTCAGGAGAAACACAACGTTGAAACGCCCCTGATATACTGCAATGATGTAATTCACCATTGACAATCGTCATAGACTTGGATCGCCGGACTATCTGCCTGGCCAGAATCTCATCCTTTGGTAACTCCCCCCGGTTCATGTACGCAAGATAAGGAACTGTCCAATCCGGAATAACATGCAGGGCTGCCACCAATTGAGCCTCCGGATCAGGGATAGCCAAATCCACCTCACCTGGGAGCTTGACCGACGGGTTGTGTAACACGTCCAAAAAGACATTAGGCGGGACCGGTTTACGCTGAGAGCCCAACCGGCTTAAAGCATCCGCCGCTTCATTCTTCCGACGGTCCACATGATCCACTTGATAACCCTTGAAACAACCTGCAATATTATCCACTTCCCGACGATATGCAGCCATGAGCGGGTCCTTAGAATCCCAAGTGCCAGACACCTGTTGAGCCACTAGGTCCGAGTCACCAAAGCACTTAACCCGGCTTAAATTCATCTCTTTAGCCATCCGGAGACCATGGAGCAAGGCTTCGTACTCAGCTGCATTATTAGTACAAGGGAACATTAAGCGGAGAACATAGCAAAACTTATCACCTCGTGGGGAAGTTAATACGACCCCAGCCCCCGAGCCTTCCAATTGCCTGGATCCGTCAAAATGAATAGTCCAATATGTGTGATCCGGCTTCTCCTCTGGTGCTTGTAACTCCGTCCAATCATTGATGAAATCAACAAGTGCTTGAGACTTCACTGCCGTCCGAGGCACGTACTTCAGTCCGTGTGGCCCAAGCTCTATAGCCCACTTGGCGATCCGGCCAGTCGCCTCCCGATTCTGTATAATATCACCCAAGGGAGCTGAACTGATCACTGTGATGGGGTGCCCTTGAAAATACTGCTTCAACTTCCGACTGGCCATAAAAACACCATAGACCAGCTTCTGCCAATGCGGATACCTTTGCTTGGATTCAATAAGCACCTCGCTGATATAATAAACCGGCCGCTGAACCAGATATTCCTTGCCTGCCTCTTTGCGTTCCACCACAATAGCCACGCTAACTACCCGAGCATTGGCCGCTACGTATAATAATAGTGGCTCCTTGTCGACCGGAGCTGCAAGAACTGGCGGATTGGCTAACTGCCGCTTCGGGTCCTCAAATGCCTCGTCAGCAGCTGGACTCCAGACGAAATTGTCTATCTTCCTTAGCATTTGGTACAAAGGGATAGCCTTCTCCCCGAGGCGGCTGATAAACCGGCTCAGCGCAGTGATTCGGCCCGCCAAACGCTGAACATCGTTGATACACTTCGGTTTAGCTAGGGATGTAATAGCCGTAATCTTCTCCGGATTAGCCTCAATTCCTCTGTTAGACACCAGGAAACCCAGTAATTTGCCTGCTGGAACACCAAAAACACACTTGGCCGGATTAAGCATCATCCTGTAGGCTCGCAAGTTGTCAAAGGTCTCCTTCAAATCATCCACCAGTGTCTCCTTCTGTCTTGATTTTACTACAATATCATCCACATAGGCGTGCACATTGCGGCCGATCTGCTCATGCAGGCAATTCTGTACACACCGTTGATAGGTGGCTTGGGCACTCTTGAGCCCGAAGGGCATAGATACATAGCAGAAGGCTCCAAAGGGAGTAATAAATGCTGTTTTCTCCTGGTCCTTAACCGCCATCTTGATCTGATGATATCCAGAGTATGCATCCAAAAAACTCAAACGCTCACAACCCGCCGTTGCATCAATGATCTGGTCAATACGGGGGAGGGCAAAAGGATCTGCCGGACAGGCTTTGTTAAGATCTGTGTAATCCACACACATACGCCAAGTGTCATTTTTCTTAAGGACTAGCACCGGATTAGCAAGCCACTCTGGATGGAACACCTCAATAATAAAACCAGCTGCTAAAAGCCTGGCCACTTCCTCTCCAATGGCTTTGCGTCTTTCTTCGTTAAACCAGCGGAGGAACTGTTTCACTGGTTTATACTTAGGATCCACATTAAGAGTGTGCTCAGCGAGTTCCCTTGGTACACCTGGCATGTCAGATGGCTTCCATGCAAAAATGTCCCGATTCTCATGGATGAACTCGATGAGCGCGCTTTCCTATTTGGGATCCAGGTTGGCACTGATAGTGAACTGCTTGGACGAATCGCCGGGCACGAAGTCAACAAGCTTGGTCTTAGCTGCCGATTTGAACTTCAGATCTGAATCATGCTCTGTAGTTGGCTTCTTTAAAGGGGTCATATCCGCCGGATCAACATTGTCCTCATAATACTTCAACTCCTCCGTGGCACAGACTGACTCCGCATAAGCCGCATCACCTTCCTCACATTCCAAAGCGACCCTACGGCTCCCATGAACCGTTATGGTCCCCTTGTAACCCGGCATCTTGAGCTGCAAGTAGATATAACAAGGCCGCGCCATGAACTTGGCGTAAGCCGGCCGGCCAAATAAGGCGTGATACGGGCTCCGGATCTTCACCACCTCAAATGTTAGCTTTTCCGACCGGGAGTCGTGCTCGTCCCCAAAGGCCACATCCAGGGCTATCTTACCAACAGGATATGCAGATTTGCCAGGCACCACACCATGGAACACCGTATTCGACGGTCTGAGATCTTTGTCTGTTTAACCCATGCGGCGAAATGTCTCATAGTACAGTATGTTAATACTGCTTCCTCCATCCATGAGTACTTTGGTGAATTTATAATCCCCCACCTGAGGGTCTACCACTAATGCTAGCTGGCCCGGATTATCAATCCGGGGCGGGTGATCCTCTCTGCTCCACACGATGGGCTGCTCTGACCAGCGTAAGTAACGTGGTAAGGCCGGTTCAACAGAATTCACCGCTCGCTTGTGGAGTTTTCGGTCGCGCTTATCCAAGCCAGTTGTGAAGACATGGTATTGCCCATTGCTCAACTGCTTTGGCTGGCTCTGATAACCTGACTGCTGCTGCTGCTGCTGCTGGCCGTTCTGATTATTCTGGCTATTGTGACCGCCCTGATTGAAACCTGAACCGGAAGCTCCATCGTGACCCGGGCCGTGTAAACCGGATCCTGAACCGCCACCTGGCCCATGGTCATACCGGAAGGCATTAGAGTTTTTAAACTCCCGCATGATATAACAATCCTTCCAAAGGTGGTTAGCCGGTGTCTCCTTCGTCCCGTGCTTTGGGCAAGGCTGATTCAACAAATAATTCAAACGGCTTGCGTTAGGATTGGGGGCCCCATTACGATCTGCCGCTTTACCTCTGCGCCGCTGCCCCCTATCCTGTGCATTAGCGTTGGCCACAAAATTCATGCTACCCTCCACCTTGCGTTTGCCTCCATTTCCATGACCCGCCGGTTTGTACTGCTGCTGTTTAGAGTTGCTATTCTTCCTTCCCTTCCCTGTTTCATCATCAACAGGTTCGGGATCCTTGGTACTGTCCGAATCGGCATACTTTACTAAAGCAGCCATGAGGGTTCCCATGCCATTACAGAACCGCTTCATGCGTCCCAATTTCAATTTTAGAGGTTCAAACCGGCAGTTGCCTTCCAGAGTTAAGATCGCAGAGTCAGCATTAATCCTGTCAGATGAGTGCAAAATTTCCGAAACACGGCGCACCCAACGGGTCGTTGATTCTCCTTCCTCCTGGACACAAGCCGCCAGGTCTACTATGGACTTGGGCTGCTTACATGTATCCTTAAAATTCTGTATAAACCGGGCCCGCAACTGGGCCCATGAGCTGATAGAATTGGGTGGCAGGCTCTTTAACCAAGTACGAGTCGTGCCCTCAAGCATCATGGTGAAGTATTTTGCACATGCGGCCTCATCCACGTCCAGCATCTCCATGGCCATCTCATAACTCTCTACCCATGCTTCAGGGGGTAAATCAGCGGTGTAATTCGGCACCTTGCGTGGACCCTTGAAATCTTTGGGCAGGCGCACATTACGTAAAGCTGGGATCAAGCAAGGCACTCCCAAAGCGGATGTGATTCCTGGTCCGGCAAAGGTGGTAGAACGAACCGGTGTAAGTTGGCCCGCATTATCCCGTGCTGCTAACTCGGCCTCCCTTTGTGCCCGGGCCCGGTCCAGCATATCCCGAGCATCGCCAACACCACCTGCCGGGTCATCACCATGGGCCGCTTCACGGCCTCGCGCATTGCTTGATATAGCCGGTTCATCCATGCGCCTGCTATAGCTCCGGCTCGGACGGGGCGTAGAATGAACCCGATCACGGCTGTACGAGTATGCCTCCTGCTGAATTAGCGCAGTCCGGAGAAGCTCCTTAACCCGACGCATCTCTATCGCTTGCGGAGAATCCCCTTCGACTGGGATGGCCTCTAGCCGTGCAGCGGCCGCAACAAGGTTGTCCATAGGATTCGAATAATGACCTGGGGGTGTCTGGACCGGCGGAGGAACCGCAATGTTTTGGTGAGGAGGTTCCATCAGGCGAGGTTGGACCGTCGCTCCTGGCCCTGGCGCCTCAATCCGGTTTGTCTCCGGGTACCGCGGCGGATTACTCTGTCCAGCTCCTGGAGTGTGAAAAAGATTTCGGGGGTCAAACCCTAACGGCAGGCGTGATCTGTGCTTCCGCTTCAAAACCTCCTGTGATGCATTCTGGTCAAGCATGATTTTATAGGCCTGCGCGTCCAAAGCGGCCCGCTCTGCAGCCATCCGGTCTTTTTCTGTTGCCAGATCCGCTTTGGCTTGCACGATCTGCTCTCTCACCTTCGCAATTTCTGCATTATGGGCCTCCTGATCTGTCGGATTGTCCTCTGCCATAAGCACGGCTAGTGCATCAAACAACTCAGATAGAACTTGAACCGGCGGGCGCACAAGGCCTCCTGCCCCAACTGCGGCTGCCGCTGCTGATCCGGAGAGCATTGCTGCGGCGGTCGAAGAATGATTCGCCGCCTGTGTGCCAGCCATGAATATTCCAACCCGGTTGACCTGGCCCAGGGGGTCCGGAATACTGTCGCCATCGGAACAGCCCCTAATCTGGTTGTCTTGCAACTGGTATAGCGATTCGGTCTCTCCGGTCGAGGACTCCTCATCGGAATAGACGACGGTCTCAGTACCGTGTTCTAATCCGTCCTCACTCTCTCCTTGGTGGACGACTCCAACGAAGACATGCTTCATGGCCGGTTTAGCCCAGGTAGATCTCGCACGCTGAGCCGTCTCGATGAGGTCGGTGCAGATGTCCGGCTCAGGCCCAAGCTCACCGATTTTGCCAATGAAAACGTGTATGCCACCAAAGGGGACCCGGTACCCGTATTCGATCGAATCGGCCTCGGGACCCCATCCTGCATCGTCGATGTAGATCCTGCCCCGACGACTCTTGGTCATCCGGCCCACAACATAGCCTTCGAGTCCCTTGAGCTTGCCCTCCAAGATCGTCAAACCATCGTGCGATAGCCCCACGGTGGGCGCCAACTGTCGTGGATTTGTCACGGCAGATGTCCTAGCGAAAGGACTTAGTCGTGGAGCATCGCTACGAGTTTACTTGAAGGGGTTAAAGCGGACACAAGGACACGAGGATTTTATACTAGTTCGGCCCCTTCAATGAAGGTAAAAGCCTACGTCTAGTTGTGATGGAATTGATATGATCTCGATGGCTAGGGAGCAAACAAGCTTTGCCTAGGCTCGAGTTGTGGTTGTCTGTCCTGAACCGCCACCGGGTCGTCCCCTTATATACACGGGTGACGCCCGTCGGTCCATAGAGTCCTAACCGGTTCATACTCGTATTCCGGTTGCTATCTCTCTATTCCTTACTTACAATACAAGTCATACATCAGGCCGGTTTATGGCTATATGTTCTAACCGACTACAGGCCTTGGGCCTTCATCTGTTTACACCACTAATGAAGTTAACCCGGCCCAAGTAGGCCGGTTTACACCTAGTGGTAATATCCCCAACACTAACCCATAGCGATGGCTCCACGACTAAGTCCTTTCACGAGGACATCTGCCGTGACAAACCCATGACAGTTGGCGCCCATCGTGGGGCTATCGCACGCTGGTTTTGAGTTCTGGAAGGGCAGCTTCGATGGACTCAAGGGATACGCCGTGGGCCGAATGACGAAGAGTCGTCGTGGAAAGCTCTACATCGACAACGCAGGATGGGGTCCCGAGGCCGATTCAATCGAATACGGGTACCGGGTCCCCTTTGGTGGGATTCACGTCTTCATCGGCAAGATCGGCGAACCGGCCCCCGAGCCGGACATCTGCACCGACATCATCGAAATGGCTCGGCGTGCAAGTTCTTTGCCGGTTTAGCCCGAGGCAAGGCATGTTTTCGTAGGTGTCGTCCATGGATCGGGGTACGAGGACGGACCGGTCTCCGATGGAGAAACCGTAGTCTGCTCTGATGACGAGTCTTCTAGAGAAACCGAATCGGTTTACCAGTTGCAGGACGGCCGGATTGAGGGAGGATCCGAGGGCAACAGTATTCCGGATTCCCCCGGTCTGCCAAACCAGGCCGCCATCTTCATGGCCGGCACACGATTGGCGCCTCATTCATCTACCGCCACAGCAATGCTCTCCGGTTCAACAACGGCCACACCAGCAGGGGCAGGAAGCTCGACGCCGCCTCCGGCCCAAGTCTTATCTGATTTGTTCGACGCTCTAGCGGCACTGATGTCCGCCGAGGTAGACGCAGCAGCCAGGGATCAACACGATGTGGAGATTCTAAAGTGAAAGATCAGATCGCCCAGGCTAAAGCGGACCTGGCAGCAGAGAACGCCAGGATGGCTACGGAGCGGGCCGAGTTGGAAGCACAGGCTTATCGGATTAGACTGGACCAGAATGCTTCGGAGGAGGTCATGAGAAGAAGGTACCGATCACGTCTCCCGTCGGTTTATGAGCCACAGAATCTTTTCAACACGCCAGGGGCAGGAGCTGGTAACCAACCCATGCTAAACCGGGCGGGGGCGTCGGGAGCAGGAGCGCCAGTTCTGCCGCGTGCAACGGACCTGCCTCGCCAGAACAACGTTGTACCATCAACGCCGCCCGGGCATTATTCCAACCCGTTGGACAACATTGTGGCCGCCGCTTCGCATCTGGCGGCCCTCCCAACCGATGGCGAGTCACCAGTTGCAGTGGAAGCGCGTCGGGCCAGGGATCTCCTTCAGACAGCGCTAAATCAACAACAAGCATATTCACACAGCCGTGACAGGATTCATTCCACTCCCCATCCAAGCCGGAGTTATAGCAGACACATGGAAGACGAACCGGCCGTGTCCAGTAGCGCACGCCGCCGAAATTCGCCACGGGGGAACAACCCGGCCAGGGGAGGTGCTAATGCGCAAGATGTTGTGGACCACGGCCGCGCACATCGAGAGGCCGAGTTGACAGCTCGACACAAAGCACGACAACATACTCCGGTTCACCCCACTGCCTCTGTGGAGCCAGGGGTGATGTTCAATTCCCTAGGGGTACCGTATTTAACTCCCGCATTGCGTAATGTGCGACTGCCCAAGGATTTCAAGGGACCTCGTAAGGTACCAAATTACACTGCCGATTTGCAGCCAGAGGCGTGGGTGGAGAGCTATGAGATGGCAATGGAGATGTTAGATGTGGATGAGGCGGTGTGTGCTAAATATTTCACCATGATGTTGGAAGGAATAGCTCGCACTTGGTTGAAGATCTTGCCGACTAACTCTATTGGATCATGGGCCGAACTAAAGCACCGGTTTATCCAGAACTTCAAGGATACATGTAAGCAGCCAATGTCGATTGTGGATCTGGCCGCTTGTGTCCAAGAGGAAGGAGAGTCCATGACCCATTGGGTCAAACGGGTCTCGGCGATTTTGCATTCATCAGATCGTATCAATGCAAACACCGCAGTGTTAATGCTACAGGGCAATTGCCGTTTCAAGCCGTTGAAACAGAAGTTCGGAAGGCTCAAACGTCACTGCAATGACATGTCAACACTCATGGCCGCTTTGGTTAAATATGCCGATTCAGATAATACCAAGGATCCGGATTCAGAGGAGGACAAACCGGAGAAGGGAAAGAAGAACGGCGGGGCAAAAGGGCAGCACCACAACCAAGGAGGCCATGTGAATAATGGTAAGCGTAAAGGGGATAGTTCAGACTTGGTGGCTAACACAAATATGCAGCGTTGCAAAGGTAAACCGCCCCAGCGCGGTGGAGGGATGAATCTGGAGCGTTTGTTAAACCAACCCTGCCCGAAGCATGGAACCAAGGAGGCCCCTTCCACACATCTTTGGAAGGATTGTCACATAATGAGGAAGTTCAAAAACTCTGATCTATACCGGTATGATCAGGATCCGCCGGGCGGTTCAGGTCCAGGTTTCCATGGGGGCGGCGGTTCAAGCTCTGGATTTCAGAATAACCAGGGCCATCAGAACAACCATGGTAATAACCAGCAGAATAACCAAGGGAATCAGCAATAGTCAGGTTACCAAAGTCACCCCAAGCAGTTGAACAGCGGACAATATCATGTGTTCACTACTAGCCTGTGCAAGCAGGATCAGAAGCTTCACAAGAGGGCAGTTAATACTGTTGAAACGGCCGTACCACATTATCTACGATGGTCGGAGCAGCCCATTGTGTGGAGCAGAGAGGATCACCCGCCCCGGGTTGACAATCCGGGTCAACTAGCCTTGGTGGTAGCACCTCAGGTGGGGGGCTATAAGTTTACCAAGGTTCTGATGGATGGAGGGAGCAGTATCAACATCCTGTACTATGAGACTTTCCGTCGCATGGGGTTGACAGATAAGAATCTTAAACCATCAAACACTATTTTTCATGGTGTAGTACCAGGTAAATTGGCATACCCTGTTAGAAAGATTGCTTTGGAAGTCGTGTTTGGAGATCAGCATGATTCTAGGTCTGAAACATTGACCTTTGAGGTGGTGAAAATCCAGAGCCCATATCACGTGCTATTTGGACGGCCGGCTTACGCGAAATTCATGGCGAGACCCTGCTATGTATATTTATAGCTCAAAATGCCGGGTTATAAGGGGACGATCACAGTACATGGAAGTCGAAAGATTGCTTTGGATTGCAAGGAAGGTGAAGTGGCCTATGCTGAATTGGTTTGTACTATAGAGGAGCTGAAATTCTATAAGGACAATGTTAATCCGATGGACATGACCCCTTTGAAGAAACCCACAACTGAGCATGACCCAGCCCTGACGTTCAAGCCGGCTAATGAGAATAAACTCATTGACTTCGTCCCTAGTGATTCATGCAAGCAGTTCAGTATCAGTGCCAATCTGGATCCGAACTAGGAAAGCGCGCTCATCGAGTTCATCCGTGAGAACCGGGACATCTTTGCATGGAAACCATCTGACATGCCAGGTGTACCGAGGGAACTCGCTGAGCACACTCTCAATATTGATCCTAAGTTT
The DNA here is from genome assembly GCF_018294505.1 of Triticum aestivum. Lineage (NCBI taxonomy): Eukaryota > Viridiplantae > Streptophyta > Magnoliopsida > Poales > Poaceae > Triticum > Triticum aestivum. The sequence goes on from NC_057797.1 coordinate 648,429,330, forward strand.
AAACCGGTCAAGTAGTACCTTCGCCGTTTTAACAAAGAAAGACGCAAGGCCATTGGTGAAGAGGTAGCCCGGCTACTGGCAGCTGGGTTTATCGTCGAAGTGTTTCATCCCGAATGGCTGGTTAATCCGGTGCTTGTTCTTAAGAAAAACTGCACTTGGCGTATGTGTGTGGACTACACTGATTTGAATAAGGTCTGCCCGGCAGATCCTTTCGCTCTCCCGCGTATTGATCAGATCATTGATGCGATGGCTGGTTGTGAGCGCCTGAGTTTCCTAAATGCTTATTCAGGTTATCATCAGATTAAAATGGCAGTTAAGGACCAGGAGAAGACAACCTTCATCACTCCCTCTGGCGCCTTCTGCTATGTTTCTATGCCCTTTGGTCTCAAGAGTGCCCAAGCAACCTACCAGCGTTGTGTGCAAAATTGTCTTCACAAGCAGATCGGGCGTAATGTTCATGCCTATTTGGATGATATTGTGGTGAAGTCCAGGAAGCAGGAAACCTTGATAGATGATCTCAAGAAGACGTTCGACAATCTTCGGGTTTACAAAATGATGCTCAACCCAGACAAATGCGTTTTTGGTGTTCCGGCAGGCAAACTCTTGGGTTTTCTTGTGTCCAACAGAGGTATTGAGGCCAATCCGGAAAAAATCAAAGCAATCACATCCTTGGCTAAACCGGCGTGTATCAATGATGATCAGCGTCTGGCGGGCCGGATTGCATCCCTCAGCCGGTTTACCAGCCGTTTGGGAGAGAAGGCAATTCCCCTGTATCAGATGTTGAAGAAGACAGATAAATTTGTCTGGAGTGACGCTGCTAATGCGGCATTTGAGGATTTGAAGTGGCAGCTGGTTGAACCGCCAGTCCTCGCTGCTCCAGTTGATAATGAGCCTCTATTGTTGTATGTGGCTGCCAATGCCTGAGCGGTCAGTGTGGCGATTCTGGTTGAGCGTAAGGAGGCTGGAAAAGAATATCCGGTTCAACGACCGGTTTATTATATCAGTGAGGTACTGATCGAATCAAAGCAAAGATATCTGCATTGGCAGAAGCTAGTGTATGGAGTTTTTATGGCAAGTAGGAAGCTCAAGCAATACTTTCAAGGCCATCCTATCACAGTGGTTAGATCTGCTCCCTTGGGCGATATAATCCAGAATAGAGAAGCAACTGGCCGGGTTGCAAAGTGGGGAATTGAGCTTGGTCCCCATGGTTTGAAGTATACGCCCCGAACAGCCATCAAATCTCAGGTGCTTGTTGACTTCATCAATGATTGGACCGAGTTACAGGCACCATAGGACAAACCGGATAATACATACTGGACCATTCACTTTGATGGATCCAGGCAGTTGGAAGGCTCGGGGGCTGGGGTTGTCCTCACTTCCCCTCGAGGAGATAAGATTTGTTATGTTCTCCACTTAATGTTTCCTTGTACTAACAATGCAGCAGAATACGAGGCCTTACTCCACGGCCTTCGTGTGGCTAAGGAAATGAACTTAAGCCGCGTTCGATGCTTTGGAGATTCTGATCTGGTGGCTCAGCAAGTTTCTGGTACTTGGGATTCTAAGAACCCACTCATGGCGGCTTATAGGCATGAGGTGGATATTGTAGCAGGTCACTTTAAGGGTTATTAGGTGGAACACATCGACCGGAGCAAGAATGAGGCAGCAGATGCTCTAAGCCGGCTGGGATCTCAGCGTAAACCGGTACCACCCAATACCTTTCTAGATATCTTGCATAACCCATCTGTAAAGTTGCCTACAGAAGAGGATTTAGCTGTTCCTGATCCGGAGGCCCAGTTGGTAGCCGTTTTACATGCCACTCCGGATTGGATGGTTCCATATTTGGCATATCTGAACCGGGGCGAATTACTAGATGACGAACTTTTCGCCAGACAGATAGTCCGGCGGTCCAAGTCTATGGTTGTTCACAATGGCGAGTTGCACCATTCTAGCGTTTCAGGCGTATTCCAACGTTGTGTTTCTCCTGAAGAAGGACAAGAGATTCTACGTGAAATCCATGAAGGGGATTGCGGTCACCATGCTGGTTCAAAATCCTTGGTGGCTAAAGCTTTCCGACACGGGTTCTACTGGTCGACAACTCATTCTGATGCGGAAGACTTGGTAAAGCGGTGTGACGCTTGTCAGAAATTTTCACGTCGAGCTCATGTTCCGGCTCAAGAGTTACGCATGATTCCCATCACTTGGCCGTTTGCTACTTGGGGGCTTGATATGGTTGGGCCCTTTAAGCGCTCCAAGGACAAGAAGACCCACCTGTTGGTGGCGGTTGACAAGTTCAACAAATGGGTTGAAGCGGAGGCCATCAGTAAATGTGATGCAGCCACGGCGGTTCAATTTCTCAAAAAGATTATTTTCCATTTTGGCTTTCCACACAGCATCATCATAGATAATGGTACGAACCTTTCTAAAGGTGAGATGGAGGATTTTTTCCAACGAGAGCACATCCGGCTTGATGTAGCGTCTGTGGCTCACCCCCAGTCTAATGGTCAAGCTGAGAGGGCGAATGAAGAAATCCTGAAGGGTATCAAGCCTCGGCTTATGGTCCCTTTGAAGCGGACGTCGGGTTGTTTGGTGGAAGAATTACCATCTGTGTTATGGAGTATAAATACCACCCCAAACCGATCTACGGGATATACACCTTTTTCATGGTTTACGGGGCTGAGGCTGTCCTCCCAAGTGATATTCATCACGACTCGCCCCGGGTTGCGAATTATGTTGAAGCGGACAACGAGCAAGCATGCCAAGAGGCGACGGACCTGTTAGATGAGGAACGGGACATGGCTTTGGCTCGGTCGACGGTTTATCAACAAGACCTACGGCGTTATCACAGCCGCCGGGTTAAGACAAGAACCTTTCAAGAAGGCGAATTGGTACTTCGGCTCATTCAAGACCAGACTGATATGCACAAGTTATCCCCACCTTGGGAAGGGCCCTTTGTGGTCAGCAAAAATCTGCACAACGGATCATACTACCTCATTGATGTTCGAGAAGACTCACGTAGCTCTGAGGAGGAGACCCGGCGGCCATGGAACATAGCTCTCCTACGGCCTTATTACACTTGAAGCCACATGATTTTCTTATGTACATATTTCAACAATGTATATATTATGATCAATATAATAAACCGGCATCCTTGCTATTAAGCAGGGTCTCCGCCGTTTTTTCTTTAAATATCTGTTAACTTGGGGGCTTCAGCTAATAAAGCAAAGTACTACCTGTTAGCCCGGCTACCATGCCACCACCTAGCTTGGGAGCTTCACACCCAAGGGGCCAAAGAGAGTTTGATTGCTCAAAGCACGACTCAAACATAGGCACCCATTGAGCACAGCTCACAAAGTTACTTGGGGGCTCTTTGTGTAAAATACCAAAGAGTTTGAAAGGACCCTTGTAACTGGGTATCGACCCACGGCTTGGAAGCCTGGTGTATTCACCTAAAACCCCGGGTTAACCTGCCTTCATCAAGTAAGCCACTCCTATCCAGGTAATCCTGGCACGACCCGTCGAACGTTTGACAGTTACTCTCATTGAGACCCTGAACTTGTCAAAGTTAAAATGATGATTGGTTAGTTGGAGGGCCATCTTAAAAGGCTTTGTCAAAATGGTTTAACTCAGTGGTCTGGGAGCCCATGAAAAGCCTCGATTTGGGCCTGGCAGCCCTTGAAAAGCCTTGACCATGGTTTTGTTTGCTTCTTGCCAAGTTTTTGTTTTTTTCGTAAGGTTTATGTTGAAACAGTGTTTCTTAACCCGGTATGGCTTACGGATCTTCTGTTAAAGCATACAATTAAAGGTAACCCGGCATCCTTCAAAACCGGTCTCGCTTGGACACCTTGTCTCCAGCAACCGGCCGGTGTTCATCACAACCCGGTTCTATATCATATATAGAAGCATGGCATGGTGGAAGTTGGGTTTTCACCCTTCTTCAAATCACAATTGGTAAACCAACAGCAATGTTTTGTATAACAGGTATGATTTATTATTGCTGCAACCATAGTTGCTTACCAAGTTGTGTTGGGTATTTTGACCCGTCCGGTGGTAAACCGCCCGGACAGATTTTTCTTATGCAGACACAGGGATTGCATAATATTGGGAAAATACATGAGCTAGTACTGAAATTATCATGACGAATCAATGCAAAGTGTATTCCAGTGCACGATGGAAATGGATTAAAGTATTTTCATTAACCTATTACAAGGCGCTTGAAGGCCCAAAAGTATGGTGTTTCCAACAAAACAAAGTTTATGGAGGATCACTCCGATTGCCGGATCAAGTCTCATTACCATGTTGATGCGAAGTTGATGGGTCATTTGGCGTCGGATCAGCCTCCTCCTCCCCACCTAGCGGCTGGAAGTTTGTGGTGGTCTAGTCAATCCGGGTTAAGGCCTGAAAGATAGCTTCTTCACTGATAAGTTCCGACGGATCAATGTCAGGGGCATAAGTGTGCTTACGGATTGGCGGAATAAGATTTTGCGCCTCCGGCATGACAACATTAACCCGTTTGTTGTTGGCATCATAATAAGACCGGTGAACAGTCAAGTTAGCATCTTCTGCCAGCTGACTCGCCAGAGGACGCATTTCCCTTGTCACTTTTTTAAGGGCTTCATCATCAAAATCTGCCCCGTTTTCTTATGTGCTTGGAAATCCTTTGGCAAGGTCAACCGGATCCAAGTCGGCTATCCACGCTTTGGCTCGGGTGAGTGCGAACAAAGTGCCAGCCCTGGCAGCAGATCGCTTTACCTCTTCTATCTGTGCTGGTGCCATGGATAGCCTTGCCAGAGTGTCCTTGATCAGTGTTGGGGCTGGATTGTCATAGGATGCTGCGCAGATAACCCGTTGAGCACCGGCGTATAGTTGTTCAAGCAGAGTACATGCTACTTTCAGCTTCATCCGTACATCTGAGCCCAGATGAGTAATGCGGCTACCTGCAACGGTTTAAGAATTTCATATTTCAACCGACACCTTACAAGATGGATATTTCTGATGCCTTGCTAGGAGTACTTACCAAATACTGCGGAGGTCATGGCGTTCACCTGACGTTTCAACCCAGAAAGCTCTTCTGCCACCGGTTTAAGAGCAGATTCGGCGTCTTCAGCCCGTTTCAGCAATATACCCTTCTCAGTGTCCCAATTGGCACGTTCAGTCTTGAATTCTTCCTTCAGTCATTCCATGGAAGTTAAAGCGGCTCGAAGCTCATCTTTGGCTTTAGAAGATTCTTCTTGATGGGATTTGATACACTCTTGAAGATCAGCAATCTGTGTCCGTTGATGGTTTATATCAGCCCGCCACAATGAGAGGAGCATATCAATATTTTATCAAAAGTCCCAAGCATACAACTGGTTCTACACTTGGCACTTGGGGGCTAATGCAGATTGCTTCTTTCCTACTGCTTATTGAAAATCCCGAGGATTAATACAAGTTTCAATCCTGGCACATGGGGGCTAATGCGGATTGCTTCTTTCCTACTGCTTATTGAAAGTCCCGAGGATTAATACAAGTTTCAATCCTGTCACTTGGGGGCTAATGTGTATTTGTTCAAAAACTTAAAAGTCAACAATGTGAAGTTTGGAAGTTCAAAAGTCCCGGTTTGTCTTTATAAGCTAAACCGGCCCTTGGGGGCTACAAGATACAAGGCGGTGAAAATACAAAGATAAGGGTGAAAATGTTTACCTCATAGCGTTCCTTCATCAGATTTACCAAGTCAGCCTCATTATCTCGGCTTGTATAAAGCCGGTTTAAGAATCCGGAATGAAGATCCTGGGCAGAAAGATTAGCATATTTTGACAAGTCAGCTTCCATCTTCCCCTTGCCCATAGAAGTAAACTCATCCTTGGCGGTATGTTTTGCCAAGATAACTAGATTGCCCAGAGCGGTATAAGCAGTGCCAGTAACAATAACGTCATCATCTTTGGCTGGGTTAGGAGTGGTCGCAGGTCTTGGCGGATTAGCAGTTGACCTTAGTGGATCAACAACCAGACTTGCGAGTGTAGCATGTGGACTTGAGGTGCCCTCATGTGTGGCCGGATCAGCTTCTAGCGGATCAGCGTTGTTAGTTGGCTCCAGCGGGACAGAATCATCCATGATATTATCAAGATTTTTATCAGGATTTTTAGGAGTTTCCTCCGGTTCAACTTCGCCGGTAGGGGCACTGGTCTTGGCCTTCTTACTCAGACGAGCTTTAGCACTAATATTAAAACAAGGATTAGCATGATTAACCGAATTATGAAGGAGAAGGGAGGGTTGCATGCTTATCCAGGGACGGTTTTCAGTGGAGGCAGCTGAGTGGTTGATGAACCGCCAGACGAATTAGAAGATACCTGGTAGTTTGAATCAGATGGATTGAGAGGGCATCGGAAGAAACCTTTCAAAAGATAACGTTTTTCAGGAGAACAAGAAACCTCTGGACGACGTTTCCGGTTTGGTGTATGAGGTAAATCGGAAGAAGTGACCTGTTGACCACTGTGCCGGTTTGTGTGACGCCCTTCGGTTTGCTGTGTCTTCAAAGAAATTTTTTGATCCAAATGAGCAACAGGGTGAGAGAATTTCACTTTCCAAACTGCATGGCGAAATCGTTGAACCGGCACAAGTTCTGAGTCAGAAAGACAAATTACCTCAACATGATCTGCATGGCTGGCCTCCGCATCATCCTGGGAGTAATCAGTATCAGTAAAATATATGAATAGAAGTTAAGGGAGTCAAACTTTACCTCTTCAGCCGAGTCACCGACATCCTCTGGTGGTTCCGAAGACTCAGCAGTTTTCTTTTTGGCAGCTCTCTCGATGACCTTGGTCTTAACACGAGGAGCCTTAGCCGCTTTGTCTTGAGATTTCCTTTTCTAGAAGGAGCTACTGGCCCACAAGATTGCACAAAGGGTTATTATAGCAGTGTTAAAGCGGAGAAGGTTCTAGAAAAGTACAATGTTAAAGTCTTTACCGCTGGCGGTTTGTTGGAGGCATAAAAAGGACGTAGACCAATTTGAGTACATACGGTGAGCGGTTCTTCAAGTATTTTCTTTACACCTTCAGTGACTTCATCATCAGTCAGTTCTATTTCATTAAACCGTTGTGGATCATTGGTGTTGCCGGTATATTCAAACATCAATCCGGGGCGGCGGCTTAAAGGTAGAATGCACCATGAAATCCAACAGTGGACGAGATAAACACCAGTTAAACCGTTGGCGAAGAAAGCCTGGAGTTTGGCGAGTTGAGGTGCATAGGCTTGTTGGTCTTTGGCAGACAATCTCTGAGGTAAAGGGTGATTATTGCTGAACCGGTGCGGACTGTAGCCCGGTAAAGGATTCTCTTCAGCAGGGGCAGTATTTTGACAGTAGAACCAGGTTTGGTTCCAATCTTTTGGATGGCTGTGAAGTTTGGCATGAGGAAATTCAACCTCTTTCCTCTTTTGGATCGATACACCACCAACTTCAGTATTGGTTCCGTCAGAAAATTCAGTCCGGCGGTTTAAGTGAAAGAGATCTTGAAAGAGATCGACAGTTGGTTCTTCTTACAGGTAAACCTCGCAGAATACTTGGAAATCGCATATGTTGGACACAGAATTTGGTCCAATATCTTGAGGATGAAGTTGGAAGCTGTCAAGAACATCCCGAATTTTTTTTATCCGGGAGTACTGAAACCTTGAGCTAAATGTTTCATGAACACAATCACTTCTCCATCTTGAGGCTCAGGAGGGCACTCAGGGCCAGGAACTCGCCAATGGAGGACATTTTTTGAAGCTAAAGCGCCTGTGGTGACATATCCATTGATTTGCGTTTCTGTGATCCGAGATGGAACCCAGTTGCAAGCAGCAAATTGCTTCGTCATCTTACAAAGTCTGTAAAAGGAAAATGGACGGTTTACAATTGGCGGTTCATATGTGTTTGTCAAATGTTAAACCGGCAATTCAAGGTATACGTATGAAGTGAACCAGGCATTGCTATTCAAGTCTAGATGGCGGTTTAAGAGAGGGCTAATGACATGATGGATTATCAATTACTAAAGGTTAAACCGCCCTTGGGAGGCAGAACCCAATCTGAAAAGTTGCTAAGTGTTGCGGAAACAAGTTTCACAAGATGGTGATATAATTTTGGATCTACCGTTGTTCAAAAAACAAATTTTTTTGAGCCTTACAATGGTGTTAAACAGAACAGAGAAGGTTCAGATAAGGATTTATACAGGAACAATAAGATGCTGTAGTATGGCAGATTAAAGCTATAGATCCAGCCGCAAGGGGAAACTATCAGGCCTAGCTAGATTCAGTACGATGCTAAAGGAAAAGCAGAGAAAGTACTGATGAACACTGACGAACACCGAAGAAACTTCGAAACCCTAATGCAGATTTAACAAGTAAAGAAAAGGAGTATTTACCAGAGACACGCAGCGGCAGAGTATCTTAAGAGATCTGGTACGAACAGGGTGATGCAGCGGCCTAGTTGGTGCAGACTGGAAGATCAACGACGGCGGCGGCGATGCTTGAGGTCTTCGGGTCGCGAGGAGGAAGATGATGCGAATAGGAAAGGGGGGAAATGGAAGGCGCCCCGGTCTTATTTATAAGGGAAGTGGAATAAAATAGCAGGCGCAAAAATAGAGGAGTCAGGAGCGGCAAAAGAGGATGCAGCTGTCGCCTTGATCTTCGGGAATTAATTAAAGAGAAGGGAATCTTCATAAATCTTTTTATACAGGGATGACGTCACAATGATTTACTGCAGTGATAGAAGATGATGTCATGGCGGTTCACCAAAGTTCACAGGGAGAAGACAATATGGCGGTTTACGAGAATTGTCAGAAAATCAGGTAGTTTTTCTAAGGATTGAAGATTGACATGAATAGGTTCAAATCAATCTGGGGCCTAATGTTGACGATAAAACCACTAAGGGTAAACCGCCCAGGAGAGGCCATGAGGGAGTCCTGGATTAGGGGGTGTCCGGACAGTCGGACTATACCTTCAGCCGGACTCCTGGACTATGAAGATACAAGATTGAAGACTCCGTCCCATGTCCGGAAGGGACTTTCCTAGGCGTGGAAGGCAAGCTTGGCGATACGTATAGGAAGATCTCCTACCATTGTAACTGACTTTGTGTAACCCTAACCCTCTCCGGTGTCTATATAAACTGGAGGGTTTTAGTCCATAGGACAACATACACATCAACAATCATACCATAGGCTAGCTTCTAGGGTTTAGCCTCCTCGATCTCGTGGTAGATCTACTCTTGTACTACCCATATCATCAATATTAATCAAGCAGGACGTAGGGTTGTACCTCCATCGAGAGGGCCCGAACCTGGGTAAAATTCGTGTCCCTTGTCTCATGTTACCATCCGGCCTAGACGCACAGTTCGGGACCCCCTACCCGAGATCCGCCGGTTTTGACACCGACATTGGTGCTTTCATTGAGAGTTCCTCTGTGTCGTCGCCATTAGGAAGGATGCCTCGCCCCGTCTTTAAAGACGGCACCATTGCTAAGGGAGCTTTGGCTGTCGGCCAAACCCTCCGGCTAGGTGGTTTCCTTATGACCGCCTGTTCGGCTTCTACGCCGACGATGACCTCTCGAGCCATCGAAAACAATCTTCATGTCAGCTCGGAACTCGCCGAGCAGTTAGATCCAATGGATCTATCCTCCATAAACGAGCTCTTGGATCGCTTCGCCGCCCTGGGAGTCGCTACGGATTATGACCAGATTGGGCCTAAAACCGATCTGAGAGAGATTAACTCTCCCGAAGTCACCCATCACGTTACCGTGGTAGAGGGACAGTGCAGCGACCCTTCATCTATCTTAAGGACTCGCTACGTCCAGATTCCCGATCCCTCCAAGCTGGATACCCGCGGAGTGGAGGATATCACTCAAGACCTGAACTTAGAGTCAGGCGATGGGCTAGATTCATTAGACAACATCCAGGAATCCAAATTTTCGAGTTTGGAAATTCCTCGGCCTCTGAGCCTTAGATGGGGTGAGGCTTCGGAATTAATTCCACCCACCCACCCCAACATAAGCGATCTATCCAAAATCAGGCAAGAACCCGATGAAACAGTACATCATTACTGGGCCAGATTCCTCCTGGTTAAGAATAGGCTAAGGGACTGCCGCGAGGAAGACGCAATCTCAATCTTCTGCAATAATTGCACGGATAGGGGAATACTCAACACCATAAGTCGCCGTGATATTACACGCTTCGCTGACTTGGCATCCATTGTACGAAAGTACTATGCGATGGAAAGCGCCTGGAAAACCGAAATAAAATTTTGGGACAATCCGGCCCTGAATACAAACCCAGTCCGAAATAAAAGGGTGCATCATCACCAGTCACCCGGGTCAAGCACTAAAAAGCAAAAACCCTCTATAGGGCAAGGAACCGTACTGGAAGGATGGCTTAATAGACCCTGTAAAATTCACCGTACAGAGGACGCCACACAAACTCACAGTCTCAGAGCATCTTGGATACTCCGGCAGGTGGCCAAAATTGGCAAAAATCTCCTAATTCCAGAGGCCACAGAAAGCTACCCCAGAGACACCAATACGGTATTAACAGTCTTCAAGACTTTCACATCAAATAATATGCGAAAAAGGACACTCCGTAGCCTTGCCGAAGTCTACCAAGTAGCAACAATAAACCCATGGAGTGACACGGCTATTACCTTTAACGCCAGTGATGAACCTAAATTCCGAACAGCTCGAGCACCAGCCACATTGGTCCTCAGTCCAATAGTGGACGGCTTTTGTCTTACCAAGGTACTCATGGACGGTGGCAGCGGATTGAACCTCATTTATGAGGAGACCCTTAAAACAATGGAAATAGACTGGAACCGCATTGAGCGAAGCAGCACAACCTTTAGAGGAATAATCCCCAGTCGGGAAGCGCGCTGTACAGGAAAAATCACACTAGATGTGGTGTTCGGCACGCCAGATAATTACAGGTCCGAAGAGGTCATGTTCCAGGTGGCTCCGTTCAGCAGCGGTTATCACGCTCTGCTAGGGCGGGAAGCGTTTACAATCTTCCAAGCAATACCCCATTACGGGTACATGAAGCTCAAGATGCCCGGGCCTAACAGGATCATCACTCTCGCTAGTGATCTGGACATAGCACTCCGCGCCGAAAACAAGCCAGCCGCACTGGCCCTCGAGGCACTATCCGAAGCCCTAGTGGCTGAGGAGCTAACTGCACTGCGCTCTATGGTGAATAGGGACGATGTGGTACTCGACAAAAGATCCAAGTCCACCTCCTTTAAACCGGCGGACGAAATAGTCAAATTCCAAGTCCATCCAACGGACCCCAATAAAACAGCTTCCATCGAGGCACAGGTAAACCCTGATGTCGACGCCGCATTACAAGAGTTCCTACGAGAGAACTGGGACATTTTCGCCTGGCACCCTTCAGACATGCCTGGAATCCCATGCAGGCTGGCCGAGCACAGCTTAAATATCCAAACAGGATTCAAACCTGTCAAACAGGCTCTTCGGCGTTTTTCCGAACCTAAGAGACATGCCATGGGAGAGGAGCTAGCAAAGCTATTGGAGGCCGGATTCATCAGAGATATAAAACATCCGGACTGGCTAGCAAACCTAGTGATGGTACCAAAGAAGGACAAATCCTGGCGCCTGTGTGTTGATTTTAAAGACCTTAACAAGGCTTGCCCAAAGGATCCCTTCCCCCTCCCCCGCATCGATAAAATTATCGATGCTACCGCAGGACACGATTCATTGTGTTTCCTCGACGCATATTCTGGCTACCATCAGATCAAGATGGCAGAACCAGACCAAGCCGCAACGACATTTATCACACCATACGGGCCATTCTGCTTCAACACGATGCCCTTCGGGCTCAAAAACGCTGGCGCAACATATCAGTGCATGATTCAGACATGTCTGGCAAGCCAGATCGGCAAAACAGTGGAGGCATACGTAGATGATGTGGTCGTCAAAACAAGACATGTTGAATCTCTAGTAGACGACTTGAGGCTCACATTTGATAACCTCCGAACATACGACATCAAGCTCAACCCGGAAAAATGCGTTTTCGGCATTCCAGCCGGAAAGCTCTTGGGCTTCATTGTATCCGGTAAAGGAATTGAAGCAAATCCAGCCAAGATCCGAGCTCTGTCGCAACTGGATATCCCAAAGGACCTCAAACAAATACAAAATTTAACCGTATGCGTGGCGGCTCTGAGCCGCTTTATCTCCCGCTTGGGAGAAAAGGCCCTACCCCTTTACCGCCTCCTTCAGCGCACCGAACACTTCAAATGGACGGATGCAACCACGGCCGGACTCAATGAAATAAAAGCCATATTGGCAACAAACCCAGTCCTGGCCGCGCCAAACATTGGCGAACCAATGCTATTATACATTGCAACAACACATCAGGTTGTAAGCGCAGTGCTCGTCGTCGAACGAGAAGCGGACGGACACAAATTCCCCCTTCAAAAGCCGGTCTATTATGTGTCCACCGTCCTCACTCCCTACAAATCACGGTACCCGCATTATCAAAAGATTGCGTACGCGGTATTCATGGCATCCCGGAAGCTACGACACTACTTTCAAGAGTGTTCAATAACAGTAGCCTCGGAAGTACCACTTAACGATATTATAAACAACCATGACGCAATGGGCCGGATTGCAAAATGGGCCATTGAGCTCCTCCCGTTCGACATAACTTATAAGCCACGATGAGCCATCAAGTCGCAAGTCTTGCCGACTTCGTCGTAGAATGGACGAAGGCCAAACTCCCTAAAGAATACGGCAAATATTCAAATTGGATCATGCATTTCGACGGCTCCAAGATGTTGGCCGGACTGGGGGCTGGCATCGTTTTGATGTCCCCCGTAGGAGACACAGTTCAATACGTACTACAGATTATGTACACGGACTCCAACAATGCAGCCGAATATGAGGCCCTTTTACATGGTCTCCGGATGGCAGTATCCATGGGCATCCAACGCCTAGAGGTGCGTGGGGACTCGAACCTCGCAATATCCCAAATTAATGGAGACTTTGATGCCAAGGATCCAAAAATGGCAGCTTACCGCAACGCCGTCCTAAAAATGTCAGCTCGGTTCAAGGGGCTTGAATTTCACCATATAGCCCGGGAAAATAATTAGGCGGCAGATGTCCTGGCACGCATCGGCGCAAAACGCGATGTAGTCCCCCCCCCCCAACATCTTCTTGGAAAGGCTGTTCAAGCCATCCGTAGTATGGGAGGGGGAGCCAAACAATAACAGCCCGAACCCAACCGCACTGCCCGACACCGAACACTCTGACACAATCAGAGGCTCTGCCATTGAAATAACACCTTCAGCCCACGTAATAATGGCCGTCATCGCCCCGTGGACAGAACCATTCCTCGCCTGCCTTACTAGGCAGGAACTCCCCGAGGACCAAAATGAGGCATGTTGCATAGTGCGGCGATCCAAAGCCTACAGAGTCCACGAGGGAGAGCTTTATAAGAAAAGCACTACCGGAGTCCTTCAAAGGTGCATCTCCGAAGAGGAGGGGCGGAACCTCCTGGCTGAAATTCATGCCGGACTCGGCGATCATCACGCTGCAGCCTGGTCCCTTGTAAGCAAGGCCTTCCGTACAGGCTTTTATTGGCCGACGGCCCGGGCAGACGCTCAGGACTTAGTCCAATGATGCACCGGTTGCCAGCTCTTTGCAAACCAAAGCCATATGCCACACACCGCCCTCCAAACTATCCCCATTACTTGGCCCTTCGTGGTCTGGGGGGCTTCACATGGTTGGACCCCTTAAAGGCGGAACCCACAAGCAAAAATACTTACTGGTCATGGTGGATAAGTTCACCAAATGGATAGAAGCCAAGCCTGTTAAGACGGCCGAATCCGGACAGGTGATAGACTTTATATCCGGGGTTGTACACCGTTACGGCATCCCCCACAGCATCATCACTGACAACGGCACGAACTTTACGGCTGACGAGGTAAAACTCTGGTGCAAAAACATGGGCATCAAGCTCGATTATGCTTCTGTCTATCACCCACAAACTAACGGCCAGGTCGAACGTGCAAATGGTCTTATCATGAGCGGCATCAAACCCAGATTAGTGCGGTCCCTCAAGGAATCTAACACGCACTGGGTAGAGGAGCTCGACTCCGTACTCTAGGGACTGCGGACCACACCGAATCGCACCACCGAATACATACCATTCTTTATGGTGTATGGCGCAGAGGCAGTTTTGCCTTGTGATATAATTCATGACTCACCTTAAGTGCGCATGTACGAAGAAAGAGAAGCCGAGCTCGATCGGCAGGATAGCTTGGACGCATTGGAGGAGGAGCATGACGTGGCAAAAGCCCGTTCCGCATTCTATCAACAGCAGGCTCGAAGATACCAAAGCAGAGAGGTACGGGCCAAAAATTACAATGTTGGCGAATTAGTTCTACGACTACCGGACAAGAAAAAGGACAAACTCAAGCCCAAGTGGGAAGGTCCCTTCATAATTGACCTAGTCCTGACTGGTGGAGCGTACCGCCTGCGGGATGCATCGGATAACCGACTCGAGCCAAACCCATGGAACGCAGCCCGTCTTCGAAGATTCTATGCCTAGCGCCAGACTCTGTGTTCGTCTCCTTCCTTTGTCCATTTTTTATATATTTTCTGTCTTACATTTCTCTTCTTCTTCTCTCTCTCTCTCTTATAGCCTCTAAAGGCTCATAAAGTGACGCGCTATCTGCGCTCATTAAACCTGGGGGCTTCTTTAAACAGAAGCTTATTCATACGGGCTTCATGCCCAATACATGTGTCACACTTCCGCATGTACCTTTTATTCACCATTATATGCATTGATATGACTTAGTATTGGCCAAGCTGGGTTGCCTGGCTCCCGTGCTTACCACTACGTTCCCGATTGTTCGGCTAGGTGGTAAAGGGAGCACCTCTGCGATTGTTACTACCGGGTCAGCCGGACGTGTACCTCAGACTGGGTGAAGCCGAAAGCTAGCGTTTTTAAGGGAATATTCGGTCGGTGAAATAAAGATTATCTTTTTTCTTTTTATCTATACGCCCCAGATGTTTTTCCTGCGTTTCTTTTCGCAGCATGGACATGCACCTTAGGGCATGCCTCCTGGGGAAAGGAACCCCTAACGGAACTATTCTCCCTAGAATATGTTTCTTACTAACCATGTAATATAACATAACTAGTCGGGCACTTGTCTGTTCAAGCCCTAATGACCCCTACGCCTGGTCTCCATGCATTCCCCGGTTCCTATATAACCGCATGGGAATTCAGACACACTTCGGACCGTCAGGTCCCAAGGCTAAAGCTAAAAGGTCGGCCATGACAAATGATCTACAATCCGGCTAGAAGGCATTATAAATGTCAATTAAAGTACATAGTCATTTTGACTGATTGTATTCCTCTTCAATACCATCTAACAGGCTGTCTAATTTATAGTCCTTCTGGGAATACTTTGCAGCCAACTCTACTTGGCCATATACTAAGCTTACAGGGATCTCCTTCCCATCGGTCCCTACAGGACCGACCTCGGCCATGTGGTTGGGGTCAGCCTTTGCGTACCACGTCTTCACCATAGCCCAGGCCTCCCTTGCGCCTTGACGGCAGGCTGATATCTTCCACAATCGGAAGCGCCGCCATGCTCCCTTTAGCTTCTCCGCAAGTTCTCCAAGACCTTCGGGCAAGGAGGCGGATGGACACAGGGCCTGGGCGACGCCTTGCATCGCCTGCCGAACTCGATCGAGAAGTTGCGAGAGCTCGGGAAGAAGGTCACCCGTAGAACCGGGCATCTCCTCTGTAGGACGACCTGTTAGCACACCTACAGACATTGCTCTGTTAGTCGACTTCCCCGCCGAACTTTCTTTCAAAGGTTTGTTCAAGCACTTACTAAATATGCCGCGCCAAAGCCGCTGATTCTCCTTCATGGAGTCTGACAGCTGAGCACGAACATCTTTCAGCTCGATGCCCAGCTTGGTGTTGGCATCTTGGAGATCGTTCTTCTCCCGCCTCACCTTTGTCAGCACCTTCTCACCAGCCTTTAGCTGGCGTAGGAGGTGTTGCCTTTTCGGATTCAATCCGGCGCCATCTGCAATTTCATTTGTCAGATTCGCACCAATGTCGTGCTTCGCAAAATACTTATCTTTCGAAGTGTATATTACCAGAGGGGGTCTCCTTGGGCTCCCCTGTCACGGCTAGTGCGGCCTCAAGTTGGGCTTTGCACTCTGCCAGCTCCTTGGACAGTAGGGAATTCTTTTCTGTAAGAACCTGCATAACAAATGATCCTTAAAACAGTTATTCTAACTATTCCAAGTCTCGGGGGCTACTGCTATATACATATAATCACCAGAATTTTCTTACCCGTATGTCTTTTACATACTGCTCCGTGGCTCTGGATAGACCATTTTGAGCGGCACGGAGGTACGCATATCCCGAGTTGAAGGCATCTAACGCCCCTTGGGAGAAACAAGCATCACGAAGAATTGTCCGGCGACGCCTGTGGTTCATGGCACTCTCCACCTCAGAGTTGGTGGCAGACAATCCGTCCACATCCTCCATCGGAGGAGCGTCTAGCGCGCGCCTTGCGTTCGCCTCCGCCTCCGGACTAGGCTTTGGAGCCTGGCTGGTGGAGGCGTGATTGGCAGCCTCTCCGGATATAGTCCGGCGAGGTCTCTTTGTCCTAAAAAGAGCGCAAGTGTCAATATGCCTCGAAGGTATAACACCTGGGATAAGGGGGCGCGCCATACCTTTGCGCTGACGCCTCGGTCCGGACTGCACTTCTTTTCTGCCCGCGGGGCCCTATGGCCCCTCGTTGGCTTGTCGCCACAGGTTTGGCCGTCCACCTTAAAAACCTCCCCTGCAAAGTTCGGTTGCAATCAGGAAACTGAACACGAGTGGGCAGACACCTATTCGCGGTACTAGGACTTCGATCTCAGGTACCTGGGGCGTCAGGATTAGCCCTGGGTAATCGGCCGTAATGGCCACCAAGGTGTTGTCCTTGCTCAATTGATAGAACACTCCATCAATCAGCTCCACAGATATGTCCAGATCCTCTTGAGAGGCCGGGTCGAGGGACCATCATGGGTCCTCGGGTTGTGGAGGAGGGCTGCTTATTTCCTTAACAGCCCGAAGCAGTTCCTGCGTTGAAGTCGTGAGACCAAATATTTAACAATGGGAATACAAAACGGATGGACAAGTAAATACGGCCACTTACCCATCTTGGGGGGTTGTGCATGGAGAATCCACCCTGAGGGTTGACGCGGAGAAATTCCTCCTCTTCTCCCTTATATAAAGTGGACAAGATCTTTAGTAGAGCGGCAGCTGAATCCGGCCCCTTACGGCCGTAGCGGGTGGCATCGTCCTCCCCGTTGAAGTCCCACATGGGGTGGCTTCTATACTGAAGCGGATGCACCCCCCACATAATACATTCGGCCATAACCCCGATCATGGTTAGTCCGGAATGGGCTAACAATCTTATTCGGCCCATCAGGTAAAGGATGTCCCTATCACCTCCCCTCTGAGGGCTCCGTGGGCGCCAGCTAAGGCGCTTCTTTAAGGGAGCATTGTTGAATTCAGGGATGCCGATCCGGACAGGATCCGGCAGCGGGACGTCTTCTATATAAAACCATTCCAAGGGCCAGTCTTCGGACGCCTTCTTTGGGGTTCTGGATAGATATCCGGCCCCGACGATGCGCCACACTTCAGCTCCACCCACTTGATACATTGACCCCTTCTTGGAACGGGGCACGAGGCAAAATAGCTCCTTCCACAGTCCGAAATGAGCTTCAACACCTAAGAACAGCTCGCAGAGGGCTACAAAGCCCGCGATATGCAATACTGAAGCAGGCGTGAGATGATGTATCTGGAGGCCGTAGAACTCCAGCAGCCCCTGGAGAAATGGATGGATTGGAAATCCGAGCCCCCTTATTAAGTAAGGGACGAGGCACACCCGCTCTCCTTTGGAGGGATTAGGGGCATTCTCTGCTTGCTCTCCGCCGTTGTAGACAGCAAGACTGGCTCAAACCGGGACCATATAGGCCGGGGGGGGAGAAATCCCTTGGTCTAGAGCGTCACTAGCTCGCTATACGGGATGGAACATCTCTCCCAATATCCAGGCTTAGGGCTGGAAGGGCGAGGGGAGGAGTTGCGACGGCTGGCCATGGTGGAATGGACCTTTGTCGGATGCGCTCTGATGAACACTCACGGAGGGGAGAAGGTGTGGATTGGATCTAAATCCTCGTCCCCTTAAATAGGGCAGCTCATTTACGCAGCTAGGGGTGTGAATGTAAAAACATCTACAAGAAACCGGACTTTATTCAACAGGTACACGGAATTTGGAGGAGAACCCGCCTTGCAATGCCGAAGACGATCTGTGCGCCGGACTCATCGTCATTTAAGCCTGGTTTTGGGGCTACTGAGGGAGTCCTGGATTAGGGGGTGTCCGGACAGCCGGACTATACCTTCAGCCGGACTCCTGGACTATGAAGATACAAGATTGAAGACTCCGTCCCGTGTCCGGAAGGGACTTTCCTTGGCATGGAAGGCAAGCTTGGCGATACGGATATGAAGATCTCCTACCATTGTAACCGACTTTGTGTAATCCTAACCCTCTCCTGTGTCTATATAAACCGGAGGGTTTTAGTCCGTAGGACAACATACAGATCAACAACCATACCATAGGCTAGCTTCTAGGGTTTAGCCTCCTCGATATCGTGGTAGATCTACTCTTGTACTACCCATATCATCAATATTAATCAAGCAGGACGTAGGATTTTACCTCCATCGAGAGGGCCCAAACCTGGGTAAAACTTTGTGTCCCTTGTCTTCTGTTACCATCCGGCCTAGACGCACAGTTCGGGACCCCCTACCCGAGATCTGCCGGTTTTGACACCGACAGGCCGGTTCACCTTCACCTATACTGAAGCCCAAGGAAACCCAGAAGATGGCGCTTTACGGATAAGGCTTAGAGACCTAGAGCCCGCAGGCGATTTAGGGCCCATGATAGTAAACCGCCATGATTGTATAAACTTGTATAGATAGGAAAGAGGAGACCGAGGCGGACACTTGTATGAGCAAGCCTCGGGACTCTGTAGACCGGCCGGAGTTCTCCTGAGTATATAAAGGGGTGACCCGACGGCGGTTCAAGGAGAGAGAACAACAACTCAAGAGCCAGACAAAGCGGATTCGCTCCCTGGCCTTCGAACCCATAGCAATACCAATCACAACTAGACGTAGGCTTTTACCTTCATCGAAGGGGCCGAACTAGTATAAACTCCCATGTCCCTTTGTCCGGTTTAACCCCTTCAAGCTAACCCGTAGCGATGGCTCCACGACTAAGTCCTTTCACGAGGACATCTGTCGTGACAAACCCACGACAATATCAATCTTGGAACCACTTCCAACACACATCGTCACTTCACCCTTAACTTGTGTCTGTTCGTTCTGCAACTCCCGTTTCGAGTTACTACTCTTAGCAACTGAACCAGTATCAAATACCGAGAGGTTGCTATGAACACTAGTAAAATACACATCAATAATATGTATATCAAATATACCTTTGTTCACTTTGCCATCCTTCTTATCCGCCGAATACTTGGGGCAGTTCCGCTTCCAGTGACCAGTCCCTTTGAAGTAGAAGCACTTAGTCTCAGGCTTAGATATAGACTTGGGCTTCTTCACTTGAGTAGCAACTTGCTTGCCGTTCTTCTTGAAGTTCCCCTTCTTCCCTTTGCCCTTTCTTTTGAAACTAGTGGTCTTGTCAACCATCAACACTTGATGTTTTTCTTGATTTCTACCTTCGCCGATTTAAGCATCACGAAGAGCTTGGGAATTTCTTTCGTCATCCCTTGCATATTATAGTTCATCACGAAGTTCTACTAACTTGGTGATGGTGACTAGAGAATTCTGTCAATCACTATTTTATCTGGAAGATTAACTCCCACTTGATTCAAGCGATTGTAGTACCCAGACAATCTGAGCACATGCTCACTGCTTGAGCTATTCTCCTCCATTTTTTAGCTATAGAACTTGTTGGAGACTTCATATCTCTCAACTCGGGTATTTGCTTGAAATATTAACTTTAAATCCTGGAACATCTCATATGGTCCATGACGTTCAAAACGTCTTTGAAGTCCCGATTCTAAGTCGTTAAGCATGGTGCACTAAACTATCAAGTAGTCATCATATTGAGCTAGCCAAACGTTCATAACGTCTGTATCTACTCCTGCAATAGGTCTGTCACCTAGCGGTGCATCAAAGACATAATTCTTCTGTGCAGCAATGAGGATAATCCTCAGATCACGGATCCAATCCATATCATTGCTACTAACATTTTTCAACACAATTTTTCTGTAGGAATACAATAAACTGGGAGCAACATCGCGAGCTATTGATCTACAACATAGATATGCTAATACTACCATGACTAAGTTCATGATAAATTAAAGTTCAATTAATCATATTACTTAAGAACTCCCACTTAGACAGACATCCCTCTAATCTTCTAAGTGATCACGTGATCCATATCAACTAAACCATAACCGATCATCACGTGAAATGAAGTAGTTTTCAATGGTGAACATCATTATGTTGATCATATCTACTATATGATTCACGCTCGACCTTTTGGTCTCCAGTGTTCCGAGGCCATATCTGCATATGCTAGGCTCGTCAAGTTTAACCCGAGTATTTCTGCGTGTGCAAAACTGGCTTGCACCCGTTGTAGATGGACGTAGAGCTTATCACACCCAATCATCACGTGGTGTCTGGGCACGACGAACTTTGGCAACGGTGCATACTCAGGGAGAACACTTTTATCTTGAAATTTAGTGAGAGATCATCTTGTAATGCTACTATCATAACTAAGCAAAGTAAGATGTATAAAAGATAAACATCACATGCAATCAAAATATGTGACATGATATGGCCATCATCATCTTGTGCCTTTGATCTCCATCTCCAAAGCATCGTCATGATTTCCATCATCACCGGCATGACACCATGATCTCCAGCATCTTGATCTATATCAATGTGTCGTCACATGGTCGTCTCGCCAACTATTGCTCTTGCAACTATTTGTATCACATAGCGATAAAGTAAAGCAATTATTTGGCTCTTGCATCTTATGCAATAAAGAGACAACCATAAGGCTTCTGCCAGTGGCCGATAACTTCAACAAAACATGATCATCTTATACAATAACTTATATATCATCACGTCTTGACCATATCACATCACAACATGCCCTGCAAAAACAAGTTAGACGTCCTCTACTTTGTTGTTGCAAGTTTTTATGTGGCTGCTACGGGCTAAGAAAGAACCGTTCTTACCTACGCATTAAAACCACAACGATAGTTTGTCAAGTTAGTGTTGTTTTAACCTTCTCAAGGACAGGGCGTAGCCGCACTCGATTCAACTAAAGTTGGAGAAACTGACACCCGCTAGTCACCTGTGTGCATAGCACGGCGGTAAAACCAGTCTTGCGTAAGCATACGCGTAATGTCGGTCCGGACCGCTTCATCCAACAATACCGCCGAACCAAAGTATGACATGCTGGTAAGCAGTATGACTTATATCGCCCACAACTCACTTGTGTTCTACTCCTGCACAACATCAACGCATAAAACCTAGGCTCGGATGCCACTGTTGGGGAACATAGTAAATTCAAAAATTTCCTATGCACACGCAAGATCATGGTGATGCATAGCAACGAGAGGGGAGAGTGTTGTCTACGTACCCTCGTAGACCATTCGCGGAAGCGTTATATCAACGCGGTTGATGTAGTCGTACGTCTTCACGTCCGACCAATCCAAGTACCGAAAGCACGACACCTCCGTGTTCTGCACACGTTTAGCTCGGTGACATCCTCGCCTTCTCGATCCAACAAGAGGGGCAAAGTAGTAGATGAGTTCTGGCAGCACGACGGCGTGGTGACGGTGTTGGTGAAGAACAATCTCCGCAGGGCTTCGCCTAAGCACTACAAAAACTATGACAGAGGATAAACTAGAGGGGACGGGGATGCCGGCACACGGCTTGGTGTTTCTTGATATGTCCTTGGTGCTAGCCCTACCCCTCTGTTTATATGTTGAGCCCTAGGGTCAAAACTTGGAGTAAAAGCCTCCTCAAAGTCGGTTTCACCCGAGAGGCAAGAGTCCCTATCGGACTCCAGGGCTAGACGCCAGGTTTCTAGGCGTCTACCCCCTAGACGCCAGGGTTCCTGGCGTCTAGCCTCTGGTCTCCGCAAAACTTCCTTTTGCACTTTCCAAAAGCCTCGTGGGCTTTCCCCTTTGGCCCAGATAAAGTGTTCTCATGCCCAAACATTTCGGGAAACATCTGGAACCCCTTCCGATGAATTCCGGAACCCTTCTGGAGATCAAACACTACTATCCCATATATCAAACTTTATCTCCGGACCATTCCAGAGTTCCTCATCATGTCCGTGATCTCATCTCGGACTCCGAACAACATTCGGTCATCAACATACATAACTCATATAGTACTATATCGTCAACGAACATTAAGCGTGCGCACCCTACGGGTTTGAGAACTATGTAGACATGTCCGAGACACCTCTCTGGTCAATAACCAATAGCGGGACCTGGATGCCCATATTGGCTCCTACATATTCTACGAAGATCTTTATCGGTCAGACCGCATAACAACATACGTTGTTCCCTTTTTCATTGGTATGTTACTTGCCCGAGATTTGATCGTCGGTATCTCAATACCTAGTTCAATCTCGTTACCGGCAAGTTTCTTTACTCATTCCGTAATACATCATCCCGCAACTAACTCATTAGTTGCAATGCTTGCAAGGCTTATAGTGATGTGCATTACCGGGTGGGCCCAGAGATACCTCTCCGACAATCAGAGTGACAAATCCTAATCTCGAAATACACCAACCCAACAAGTACCTTTGGAGACACCTGTAGAGCACCTTTATAATCACCCAGTTATGTTGTGACGTTTGGTGGCACACAAAGTGTTCCTCCGGTAAACGGGAGTTGCATAATCTCATAGTCACAGGAACATGTATAAATCATGAAGAAAGCAATAGCAACAAACTAAACTATCAAGTGCTAAGCTAACGGAATGGGTCAAGTCAATCACATCATTCTCCTAATGATGTGATCCCATTAATCAAATGACAACTCATGTCTATGGTTAGGAAACATAACCATCTTTGATCAACGAGCTAGTCAAGTAGAGGCATACTAGTGACACTCCATTTGTCTATGTATTCACACATGTATTATGTTTCCGGTTAATACAATTCTAGCATGAATAATAAACATTTATCATGATATAAGGAAATAAATAATAACTTTATTATTGCCTCTAGGGCATATTTCCTTCAACCAGTGCCTTGTTGAAGAGGACCAACGTCATCGTCAAGAAACTTATGGACGAGAATGACATGCTCCGCAACAAGCGCCAAAGGCTGGTGGAGGAATCCGTGGATGTTCTCAAGCAGCGTCTTGAGGACACGAAAGAGCTCATCGCCGCTCGCCGCAGAGACTAGTTTCCTGGTTTCTTTTGATGTAGTAATCGGTTTAGGATGTGGATCGTGTCGTCGGTTGTGAAATGTTGGGTTCTAGCATGGATGTTTGGCCTTTGTTGGCCTCTTGGGATGTTGCGATTTCAATCTGGTAGCTTCTAGTCCTTCGTGTTAGGCTGGAGTTGTGCTGAACTTCTTGTGAATTGTGGTGGTTTTCAGTAATGAATATTGGAAGGGGCAAGCCCTTCTTTGTTCAAAAAAATTAATCGTCCTTATATATTCATTAGTCTTGCTATAAGTTGCAGTACATGCTATATAGGTCCGTCGGATCTTACATCAAGATCCGTGCTTTCAGATTTTCTTTTTTCTCTCTTAAATCTCAGTCGAGTGAGACATAGCCACGCCATTAAACAGAGGCTCGGGTGCCATTAATGGAGACCTTGGGAGAGAGGTGGACGGCAGATGGACGTCAAAGGGCTCTCCTCCCGATAAGCACGCGCAGGGGTCTGATCACACGCCTCTCATACTCAAATAGCTACCCTGCATGGCGCCTCCTAGCTAATAAAAATGGGGACGCGTGGCGGCACGTAAATGGTACTAGTAAGTAGAACGCCCACGGTTTCAATAATACTTGTGTTTCCGATTGTAACGTGACAACACTTGTTCCAAAATGACTTTGTTGATTGTTAATGTGTGTGCCTTCGCAAATCGGACTGCAAATTTACCATAGCATGTTGGTGCCATGTCATGGCACCAAGCCAAGTTTCATTATTTTCATGCGTGTTTTGGATTTACAAGAATTAAAAAACTAAGTTTCTCAATGTTTCCAACCCAGCCACGATGTCCAGAATTTTGAATTTCATTCCCATTCCTTGCATGGAACCTAGAAATTTACCCGAGGACACACATTTGATTTTTCAACCAACTTTGGTGCACTGGAACATGTGCTTGTATTTCAAATTTGAATTATGCACACAAAGGTGACACGTTCCCTCCCAGAACCACGACCCTTCTTGAGAGAAGCTCCGATTTGCAAGGAGCTTATACCAAAATTTGTTCCTATTCGGCCAATTTTTTTATCACGGCATGGTACTACCATGACATGACACCATGCAAAGTTTCATGATTTTAAAACCAAGTTTCTCAATGTTCTCAACCAAGCCACGATGCCCAGATGTTTGAATTTTATTCTCATTTTTTGCATGGGACCTACTCCCTCCTTCCATCTATATAGGGCCTAATGTGTTTTTCAAGACAGCCTTTAACTATTGACAAGATTAATAGCACATGAGATGTATACTATGAAAATTATATTATTGGAAGCTCCTTTGACATACAAAATTGAAGGTATGCTTTGTGTAAGTTGCATGTCATATATTATTGCTCTAACATTTGGTCAAAGTTAGCCTCGAAATACGCATTAGGACCTATATAGATGGAAGGAGGGAGTAGAAATTCACCCGAGGACACAAATGTGATTTTTCAACCAACTTTGGTGCACGGGAGCATGTTCTTGTAGTTCAAATTTGAATTATGCACATTAAATGACCAAACACACAATTAATGTGTAAATAAGGCCAAACGAAGCCGGAATAATTCCAAAATTTAACAGGGCACTCATGTAGTTCTATGTTGCCTTTGTAAATAAACTCAAGGGGGACAACGTATATCGTTTTGCACTCAAAGATGTCATGTTCCCTCTTAGAACCACGAGCCTTCTTGAGAGAAGCTTTAGTTTGCAAAAGCTTATACCAAAATCTGTTCCTATTCGGCCAATTTTTTTACCACAACATGGTAGTACCATGACATGACATCCATGCCAAGTTTCATGATTTTCAGACGTGTTTTGGATTTACAAGAATTTTAAAATCAAGTTTCTCAATGTTCTCGGCCGATCCACGATGCCCAGATGTTTTAATTTTATTCTCATTTCTTGCATGGGACCTAGAAATTCACCCGAGGACATAAATGTGATTTTTCAACCAACTTTGGTGCACGAGAGCATGTGCTTGTAGTTGAAATTTGACTTATGCACATTAAATGACCAGAAACTCAATTAATGTATAAAAAACGACAAACGAACCCGGAATAATTCCAAAATTTAATAGGGCACTAATGTAGTTCTATGTTGCCTTTGTTAAGAAACTCAAGGGGGGCAGCGATTATCATTTCACACTCAAAGGTGGCATGTTCCCTCTTAGAACCACGAGCTTCCAAATCGGCCCAATTTTTTACCACAACATGTTAGTGCCATGACATGACACCATGCCAAGTTTCATGATTTCCAGGCGAGTTCTGGATTTACATGAATTTAAAATCAAAGTTTCTCGATGTTCTCGGCCGAGTCATGACGCCCAGATGTTTGAATTTCATTCTCAGTTCTTCCATGAGACCTAGAAATTCAACCATGGACACACATGTGATTTTTCAACCCACTTTGGTGCACCGGAGCATGTGCATGCAATTCATATTTAAATTATGCACATTAAAAGTCCAGAAACTCAATTAATGTATAAAAAGGCGAAATGAACCCTTAATAATTCCAAAATTTAACAGGGCACTCATATAGTTCTATGTTGCCTCTCTAAATAAAATCAGGGGGGAGGCAGCGTATATCGTTTCGCACACAAAGGTGACACGTTCCCTCTCGGAACCACGAGGCTTGTTGAGAGAATCTCCGGTTTTGCAAGAGGCTTATACCAAAACTTGTCCCAATTCAGCCAAAAATTATGTGTATGAAAATAGGGTTTAGATTATCCCAAACATCTCGCTACCGAGAACAATAATGTACTATGATTTTGATTCAACATAAAATGGATACAAATATTTGAATTGGAGAGTGTATGGTACATGTAGTTCATAGTGAAATATGATTACTGCTATATGTATGTTTTTTGTTATCAAGATAATATTTAAATTATTGTATAACTTGACAACAATCGTATTCAAATAAGGAAAATTGATTCAAATTTAGTCTATATGGTAGACGACAATATATATGTTCACATGGTGGAGTAAAATGTTCATATATGATGGAAGATCAAAATGTACGACTATATCAATTATAAATCGCAAGGTCACCTAATGATATATTTGAATTCAACATAACGTGGATTCAAAAATTGAAATTCGAGATCATGGCATCTGTAATCATATAAAAAGGGACATTACTCTTTCTTTGGTGGGAATTGATTTGTTTTTTGTTGTTGTTGAGGGAAGTGTGAATCGATTTGGTACTGTGCAGGGTAATCTTGTTCTCCCAATTTTTTTACATTTTTCTTGTACTTTTTTCAATGGCATCTATAGCAATATAGTAAAAGGGGACGTGACTCTCTAGTGTCTTGTATAAATTGTTTTTTTATGTGCTAAGTTTGTTCTGCCAAACAAGGAATCCGCACCTTGTTATCCCGAATTTTTCAAGCTCGAGTATATTTTGTCTCACCTGCTTTGAAACTCCCGCTTCTTCAACCCGCGACGCGCCTTGTTATCCCGAAATTTGGACGCGCGCGAGAACTCCCTCCTCATCCAAAATCGCTCCCGCAGCCCAGACACGCGAAACCCCCCTTCTACCCCTCAGCCGGAAATGATGCTCCACGTCGCGGTGTCAAAACCGGTGGGGGTACGCTGGTAACTTACCCTACATTTCGGACAAGCGCGTCCCTAAGCTTGGCTCCCCCCTCCCCCTTCACCCCCCCATTCATACACCGAGGCCGCCAAAACCCGCGGAACTCCACGCTCCTCCTTCGGCCTCCCAACCACCGCCCAGATGGAGACTATTCCCCAACTACGTCGTCCACCGCAACAGCTCGTCGTCCCTCATCCACCGCACCAGATGAGGATCCGTTGTCGATCCTGTTGTCCCGCCAGATCAGCCGCCCCGTCCTCCACCTCCAAGGAGCTGCCCCGATGTTTGCCTCGTCTATCGCGCCACCTCAATCCCCACAGCGTCGTCTTGACCTGCCACACCGGAACCGCAGCACCCTCACCAATTCCTCCGATGAAGCCGAGGCCAATTCGGCGCCACCAAGGAGGTTCTGCACTCACCGCTGCATTTTATCTTTTATTCGATCTCACGGGGCTGTCGGTGCTTGATACCAAGCACACATGGCGTGTCTCCATCGACGGCACCGTCACCGGCCACATCATCCACGGCGTCTCTCCCCCATGTCATTGCTTCCTTGGCGGCGACTTCCACAACAGCACTAGCTGCAGCTGCTCCAGCTCCCGCTCGCGCTGCGGCTCTGTTCTTGCTGTCGGTCACAGCTCCTGCTCTCGTTCGTGCTGCTGCTCTGCTCTTTCTCTCGCTTGCGCTACTGCTGTTGCACGACCTCCGGCAGCTATAGGAGTTGCTACTTTAGCACTCGCTCGCGGTGCTACTGCACGACTTGCTCTCTACTAGTGCGTTCCCTGCTCGAGCGTCTGCTGATTTAGATCACTGCTTCTCTGCTACTAGTGCTCAAACGCCCTAAACATCTATTCCAATGCTCTGTTACTAGTTCAATCAGTTTCGACAGTAAAATTCAGTTTCGACTGTGAAGTTCATTTTCTTTAGTTAAGTTCAGAGTGAACAGTACTTACAACATCTGTCAGAGCGGCCGTGGCACGGCTGATGCGTTTTACATCTAGCACTTTTTGGTGATGTATTTTACATCATCTATTGCAGATGATATTAGGGTCCCACTTCAGATTAACATTGTCTGTCTTGTCATGCTTCAGCCTCGTCGCCGTACACCTTAGCGGAGCTACTCCAACGACGGAACTGTCCATCACAGAGGAGAAGTACCCTCAGCGCCGTTTCCAGAGGCCTCAGATCTTCTTCCCTGCCTCCGACAGTCACACCAGCATCATCACCATCCTCCACGTCCAACCCAATGATGCTGAGGTCCACAAGGCTATGCCAAAGAGGTTGTATACTCGTCGCATCACTTTGTTTCTCCATTCCTCTGTTCTTCCAATTCATGTGAGCCAAACACCCAGGTTGACCGAAATCCTATGTTTCCAAATGCTCTGTTTTGCACGTGCATTCCTATCATATTCCTGTGTTTTTTCCTGTCCCTGCGTTTATAGAATCCTCCAATTCTAAGGAGCCCCTACAGATTTACTTCATTTTAAGATAGGTGTCAAAGAAAACTCTGTGTGTTATGTCCTACTCCTCCCGTGTCGTCATCCACCCCACCTGAGGTGCACCATCGACAGAAGCGTTCACTGCAGCAGAGACCCCCCTTACAGACTTCCTTTCGCCGCCTCAGATCATCTTCCCCGTTGCCGGCAGCCACGCCAACTACAGTACCATCATCGACTGAGCAGATGAACCTGAGGACGACACAGTTCCGGAAGAGAGGTTGCAGTCTTTCGTGTTTGCTTATGTTATACATCGGTTATTATTACCTGCTACTTTATCGTTCAATCTTGAGTTTTGAATTGCCCATGGGTCTCATATCGAGCCAACAATGAATAGTATCTGTCTACTATCTGGTTCATCTGGGGTCTTCTATGTCATTCATGTTGGGTGGGCAACAAACAATAGATGATCCATTGTCTATCTTTTTAAACTAAAGCTATAATCTACCTGCTATCATTAGTTTTGGATCCATCCACTCATTTGCTACCATCAGTCTTGATTTTTGCATGCACCCCTTAGGCCTTACAAAATCTAACTATTTTTTTATTATGCATGTCAGATATTGTATACAATCGTACTGAACATGTAGAGAAAAGGAGAAGACCGTTGCGTGCGAATATAATGTCATGCAGACGCCGCTCCATGGTGGGCGAAGTGCCCCCCTCCTGAATTTCCAGATTGTATTCCAGAGGAAAATAACTGTCAGATGGACATTCAGAAGGAGCCGACCACGCCTGTTTACCACCTAAACAGGAAAATAACCTGGCATGCTGATGTTGGTCATATCATGCATATGGTGCCTTGCATTTCTTACATTATACATCTTATATGTCATCATCTTAGCTTAGATTTGCTTTGTGTGAATGCCACCTATTTGGTTTCTATATCATACTCCCACCATTCCTAAATATTTGTCTTTTTAGAGATTTCAACAAGTGAATACATACGGAACAAAATGAGTGAATCTACACTCTAAAATATGTCTATATACATCCGTATGTGGTAGCCCATTTGAAATATCTAAAAAGACAAATATTTAGGAACGGAGGGAGTATATGGGAATTATGCAATGCCATCTTCTTTAGCCAGGCATCATATACGTGAATCATGCAATGCCATCCTGTTTAGCCAGTCATTGTATATGTGAATTGTATCGTGCCATATTTTTTTCCATAATGTATTCCATTTGTCAACAATGTTTATACATTCATCTACTCTTCCTGTGCATCAGCCATTTGAGTCGGTCATGGGAAAATCTAGAGTGAAAACAAGGTCTTTTGAGCAGTCAGTGCTACCTG
This sequence comes from Triticum aestivum, assembly GCF_018294505.1. Classification (NCBI taxonomy): domain Eukaryota; kingdom Viridiplantae; phylum Streptophyta; class Magnoliopsida; order Poales; family Poaceae; genus Triticum; species Triticum aestivum. The sequence continues at coordinate 648,459,203 of NC_057797.1, forward strand.
TCGATGCAGATTTCTTGCTGGTTACAGATAGCTCCTCGGAGGAGGATTCAGAGAGAGATGACCAGTCGTATCCCCCCCCCCCCGAGGTCCTTGCTCTAACTTGGCTGGGTTATATTGCTCATATCATGCATATGGTATCTTGCATTGCCATGCCATCTGCTTAGATTAGACATGCTTTGTGTGAATGCCTCCTGTTTGCTTTCTATATTAGATATGTGAATTATGCAATGCCATGTTTTTCAGCCAGTTATCATATATGTGAATTATGCACCGCCATGGAGCTAGGCATCATATATGTGAATTATCTCATGCCATCTTTTTTTCATTACGTATTCCATTTGTCGACAATCTGTGTATATTGAACTACTCTTCATGTGTATCATCCATTTGAGCCGGTTATGGAAAAACCTAGAGTGAAAACAAGGTCTTCAGAGCAGGCAATGGTACCTGTTGAAGCATATATCTCGATGGTTACAGGGAGCTCCTCAGAGGAGGATTCAGAGATAGATGACCAGTCCTATATCCCACCAGAGGTGTATGCTCTAAGTTGCAATGTTTATATTTCTCATATGATGCATATGGTGTCTTGCATTGCTTAGTTTAGACATCATATGCACGATATTGAATTCTATCTGCGTAGTTTAGAGATCATACATGCGAGTGCTAGCTGCTTAGTATATGAATCAATTATGTCAATTATATCATGCCATCCTGTATACTTAGACAACATGTATGTGAATTATTTCATCCCAACCTATTTTAGAAAGACATCATATAGTTTTGTCATGTCATCCTGTTTAGGTACTCATCATATGTTGAATTTTGCCATTATATCCTGTTAAGTTATCCATCATATATCTGAAACTGTGTCATGCTATCCTGTTTAGTTAGGCATCATATATGTGAAATTGTGTCATGCTGTCCTGTTTGGTTAGACAACATATATGTGAATTACCACATCTGTCTATCATATAATGTCTGTACGTTTAATTTATTTTCTTGTTTATCAGCTATTTGAATTGGAGGGGGTGATGGCAGTGTCTAAGGGAGCAAAACCCTGTTCTTCACAAAAGACAGTGCTACCCATCGATGCAGATAGAACCATGGTTGTACTGGCCCACAAACTAGCCCCACCACACATAATCAAGACTCTTCTAGATTGCACACTTACACCGTTGGGCAGAGAACCAGCTATAACCCATCTAACCGCAACCCCAGCGGATAGTAACCCACTTATAGTTGACAAAGCACCATGTCCACCACAAAGTACCCCCACACGAGCAGTTTGTAAAGCTACTGTGGTGCCCAAAGCACGAAGACCACCACAGCTAACCCAAACTGCATGTTTAAAGCAGAAGCAACTGTTCTCAGGTCAGATTCCGTAGCTATGGTCCATACCCTTTTGCTGTTGCATCACTGTATTTACTCATACCAACTACTTTCAAATTTGAAGGATCCAACTGAAACTCCAATGGCGCAACAGGTATGTTTTAAACCTATTTCTTTAACTGGATTGCTGTTCTAACTTCTTGCTCTATGTTGATTTCAGTTTAAGTGGTATAAATAGTTATGTTCTCATGTGATGCGCATTACAAGTGCTGCCAATGCTGTGTAGTTTCTCACACTTATATTCTGTCTATGCTGCTGTGTCTTAAAAATATAGGAGTTGAACTGTGTCTCTATCTTCATTAGGGAACATAAACAAGAATGATATGGACAATAGAGTGAACGTAGTACATAGATATATGTTTGTTTCATGCTGTTATCCTGTCCACCTTACTACTGAACCAGTTTACCAAAATGAGTTCCGTATACTACAAGCTAAACATGTGATGTGTCTGCTTGTTTCTCTTGTAGTATGCAAACAGAATATTGGAGAAGAGCACCCCACTATGCAATGGTAGAGAAAGTAATGCAGATAAGGTTCAAGATAGTGATAGAACCCTGTTGGTCTCTAAGAAAGGTGATAAAAACGATCTTATAGACAGTGAGAAAACCCCATGGTCCTATGTTGATGTAGTGTTCGAGTTACTGGCCAGTACCGCTGGCACAAGCTCTTCGAACTCGCTGCCTGAATCACTTCGGCTTCTTCAGTCTCAGCTACAAGCTGAAAGGCATTAGTCAGCTGTGATGCGGCAAGAAGCCGAAGGACTGAGGAAGTCCCTGCAGAATTCAGATGCGTACTTTCTTGTGCAACAGCAAGCGCTAGAGGATTTAAGCGCCAAACAAGAGAAAGTTAATAAGCTTGCTAAGCATCTTGCCAGCATTATGGGTACCCAGGATATTGTTTCTTGAACTCTTCTGAAGTGGTTTCAGTTCTGGACTTGTTTTGCTGCGGCGTTTATATGCTGCTTTATTCTCTATATTTGCACTTGTGGCGAACTTTGATGCCCAGTGGATGTAATATGTGTAATAGCCGTGATAGCCTAGCATAAGTTGCTTGCTTATTTATTTCCTTGTTGTCTTGTTTATTTGTTTGCTTGTAGTCAGTGCGGTTCTTTTTCCGCGGTTTGCTAGTGGCTGCACTAACCTATTTTTTAAAACTAGGCCACAATAACCATGGGCTAATATTTACTGTAGTGAGATTGGGCCTCCTACGGGCTATAGAAACAGTGGGCCTTCTACGGGCCGTAGAAACAGTAGGCCTTCTATGGGCCGTAGAAACAATGGGCCTTCTACGGGCCGTAGAAACAATGGGCCTTCTACGGGTCGTATCATCAATGGGCCTTATATGGGTCGTATGATCGATTTGCCAAACATGGGCCAATAACAGGCCGCATTATGGCCGTAAACGGGCTAGAGTTGGAAACGTCCGTTCATGGGTCGACCATAATGGGCCGTCGTTAATAGGCCGTATTTGATGACGCTATGAAAATAGCCCAACGTATTAACGGACCACAAACGGGCCGACTGTAACCACGGGCTGAATTTGGCCCACAAGCAGAAAATGACAGTAACGGGTTGTAAGTAAACGAATGCTGGAAATGAGCCCAAGAATAAATGGGCTCTGGGAAGCCCGAAAGATAACATGGGCTGGAAACGGCCCAACGGAATAACGGGTCGTTAATGGGTATAAAGTGATACACTGTTCATTACGGGCCAGTTTCACCACGGGTCGTTAATGGGTGTAAAGTGATACACTGTTCATTATGGGCCAGTTTCACCACGGGTCGTTAATACGCCAAGAGTTACATAGGGCCTCATATGGGCCGAAAGACGTCATGGTCCATACATGGGCCAGAAGTGAAAATGGGCTGGAATCATATTGGATGGCCCAGATGACGCTACTGGGCCTAATTCAGATAGCTAGGGTGTAACGGGCCTTGGGTTAGCGGGATGTAAATGGGCTATATGCGAACAGGCCGTTAATAGGCTTTCCATGGGCCGGCCCGCCACCTTTTGACCAAGTCAAACGGGCCGGCCTTTTCACAGGAATGGGCCTCTGTTGGGCTGTGCCACGTGTCGACGTATCATAGGCGCCTTCTGTCCAATGAGTGGATGACATCTGTTCCAACGATGAGCCGACATGTGTTTCCTCCAGCCAATGATGATTTTACACGTGGAAAATCCCCATTAGTCGGGGCTGTTAATAGGTTATCGGATCCAAAACCCGACCCGATAGCTTAACGGTGTTCCATTATGATGGATGCCACGTGTCGGTCACCCTTGATGAAAGCACTTCTGTGACGCGCGATTTATCATCATGGAAGTGCACACTTCCGTGATGATAATTTTGGTAATGTCATGGAACACTTCTACGACAGCACAGGTATGACGATCTTGATTCTGTCATAAAATCGTCATCGATGTACATGCATGACAAAAAACGCGACCTACTGTGACAAACACGTATCATCACGGAAGTGTATTTTTTTTGTAGTGTATGTTATGATAAATTGCAGTTGCTTCAATGACTGAGATTATAGTTTGTTAGTTTTCAATAAAGTTTATGATTCATACTTGAAATTGTGGTTGAATTGTTACTTTAGCATAAGAGATCATATGACAATAATTATATAAGATGTTGTTCTAAGAATGATCATGATGCCCTCATGTTCGTATTTTATTTTTATCGACACCTCTATCTCTAAACATGTGGACATATTTATCGTTATCGGCTTCCGCTTGAGGACAAGCGAGGTCTAAGCTTAGGGGAGTTGATACGTCCATTTTGCATCATGCTTTTATATAGATATTTATTGCATTATGGGCTGTTATTACACATTATGTCACAATAATTATGCCTATTCTCTCTTATTTTACAAGGTTTACATAAAGAGGGAGAATGCCGGCAGCTGGGATTCTGGGCTGGAAAAGGAGCAAATATTAGAGACCTATTCTACACAGCTCCAAAAGTCCTGAAACTTCACGGGAGTTATTTTCAGAATATATAAAAAATACTGAGCGCAAGAAGTACCAAAGGGGGGCCACTCACCAGCCACGAGGGTGGGGGGCGCGCCCCCTGCCTCGTGGGCCCCCTGGTGGCCCTCCGATGCCCATCTTCTGCTATATGAAGTCTTTCGTCCGAGAAAAAATCGTAAGCAAGCTTTCGGCACAAGATTCCGCCGCCACGAGGCGGAACCTTGGCGGAACCAATCAAGGGCTCCGGCGGAGCTATTCTGCCGGGGACACTTCCCTCCGGGAGGGGGAAATCATCGCCATCGTCATCACCACACTACAAGAAATATGTCAACTAGTGACCTTCTGTTAGTGACCCTGGAAGAATTGGTCATAGATCTATGACCATTTTAGACCAATTGGTCAAAAGCTGTTCGGGGGGCTCCAAACCCTACACTATAACGACCATTTTGGTCAGAAAGGTCATAATTTCCTTACACGAAATGGTCATAAAGTAGATAGCACTGGTCTGCTGCCTTATTTCTAGTTGATCATGACCAACATAGATGGTCATAACCTTGTAAATTGTGGTGGGTTGCTATGACTAGGCGCCACCTCATCAGTTTTGCCTATGTGTCATGTCCATGTGGCAGTTTTTGCCCTAGGTTGTGAAGCAACCTATATTTCTGTCATTCCCAAAATTCCCAAAAAAATCTCATAAATTATTTGGGTCATATATTCGTCAAATATGTAAAAAACCTTCTTGCCTAGTTCAAAAATAATTCAAAAATATTCATTTTCGTACTCTGTTCAAAACAACAGTTTGTGAAGGAAGTACCACTTTGGCGTGTCCAAATAGTATCCATTTTCTATAGTGCTTTCCTATGCCCAAATAACCATCCTCCACCAAATGCCAGCTCAATCCATTCATTATTTTGAGCCGAGCTTCAACATTCGTATTTATGTCCAGTGTGGTAGTTTCCAAAGCAAGTACCACCTAGGCTCCTCCTATTGAGCTGAAAATTTGTGAAGACGGTCTTCTTAGTAACTGATCATCCTCAGCCAAAACTCACGCCCATTAGCCATGTGAATTTCCTGTACCGCTAATCAAACACTTGCTACTTATTCATGTTTTAGCATCGATCGGTCTCCTCGTGAGAATCTTATGTTGTGATTTTATTCCTAGCACCTACCCGTGGAATGCCCAACCCACTAGACATGCCTAGGCCGCCCAGAACACATGGCAATGCCACGGTCACGCGGTGACCACGCGGCGGGCATGCGAGTTTACGCGCTCTAGAGTGGGGGCCCTCGGCCACCGTCCAAACCTCGACGTATCGCCACCAAACCATGTATTTATGATTAAATAGGTACTTATGTAACTAGAAATGATTTCTGGAAAAAATAAATAGCAAACTATGAGGCAGCTGCAGTTCAAATTTGACACGCTTCCTACTAAATCGGCAGGAATTTGTCTTTTTCAGCAGAGGTGGATCAAAACTTTTGACCCAACCATTTTGTCAATTGTGCATTAAATATGTCCTAGTATTTTAGAAAAGTTATTTCATCCAATTTTGCAACAAATATATGGTATGTCCTTCACAAAAAAACTCATTCCGGGCACTCGGAAAATGGAAAATGAATTTTCTATGCACAGAAAATGAAAACTCCCTTAGGAAACATTATTTGGAATTCCAAGGTGCACCCTTGAGCACAATATGAGATCATTTGAACAAACTATGCCATGAATGTGGCCATAAGATTGATCATTTGGCTTGAAAGCCATGAATCTTCACGCATGACAGCTCATTTCTAAGAACACTTTTTTAAAATAATTTCCATATTACAAGTTTATTATTTTTCCTGGAAACTTGGTCACATATAATGACACAATGCGAAGGTTTTCCAATTTTTTGATTTCTTTTTTGAATTTTTTATGCCCGTTTCAAAATGCGGTCAAAACGACGGGCTTGACTGTTCCTAGCTAGTGGTTGAATCTTGGAAAACTTTTGATGTTTCTCTGATTAAATAGATACTTATGTACCTAGAAATGATTTTTGGAAAAAATAAAGAGGAAACTATGAAGCATCCACAGTTCAAATTTGACTCGCTTCCTACTGAATCAGCGGTAATTTGTCTTTTTCACCAGAGGTGAATCAAAACTTTTGACACCCAACCATTTTGTCAATTGTGAATTACATATGGCCTAGTATTTTAGAAAATTGATTTGGTCCAATTTTGCAACAAATATATGATAGGTCCTTCACAAAAAACCCATTTCAGGCACTCAGAAAATGGAAAATGAATTTTCCGTGCAAAGAAAATGAAAACTCCCTTAGGCAACATTGTTTGGAATTCCAAGATGCACCCTTGTGCACAATATGAGATCATTTGAAAAAACTATGCCATGAATGTGGCCATAAGATTGATCATTTGGCTTGAAAGCCATGAATCTTCTGAAGGAAATATGCCCTAGACGCAATAATAAAGTTATTATTTATTTCCTTATATCATGATAAATGTTTATTATTCATCCTACAATTGTATTAACCGAAAATATAATACATGTGTGAATACATAGACAAACAGAGTGTCACTAGTATGCCTCTACTTGACTAGCTCATTGATCAAAGATGGTTATGTTTCCTAACCATAGACATGAGTTGTCATTTGATTAACGGGATCACATCATTAGGAGAATGATGTGATTGACTTGACCCATTCCGTTAGCTTAGCACTCGATCATTTAGTATGTTGCTATTGCTTTCTTCATGACTTATACATGTTCCTATGACTATGAGATTATGCAACTCCCGTTTACCGGAGGAACACTTTGTGTGCTACCAAACGTCACAACGTAACTGGGTGAATATAAAGGTGCTTTACAGGTGTCTCCAAAGGTACTTGTTGGGTTGGCGTATTTCGAGATTAGGATTTGTCACTCCGATTGTCGGAGAGGTATCTCTGGGCCCACTCGGTAATACACATCACTTAAGCCTTGCAAGCATTGCAACTAATGAGTTAGTTGCTGGATGAGGTATTACGGAACAAGTAAAGAGACTTGCCGGTAATGAGATTGAACTAGGTATTGAGATACCAACGATCGAATCTCTGGCAAGTAACATACCGATGACAAAGGGAACAACGTATGTTGTTATGCGGCCTGACCGATAAAGATCTTCGTAGAATATGTAGGAGCCAATATGAGCATCAAGGTTCCGCTATTGGTTATTGACCGGAGACGTGTCTCGGTCATGTCTACATAGTGCTCGAACCCGTAGGGTCCGCACGCTTAAAGTTCGATGACGGTTATATTATGAGTTTATGTGTTTTGATGTACCGAAGGAGTTCAGAGTCCCGGATGAGATCGGGGACATGAAGAGGAGTCTCTAAATGGTCGAGACGTAAAGATCGATATATTGGACGACTATATTCGGACATCGGAAAGGTTCCGAGTGATTCGGGTATTTTCAGGAGTACCGGGGAGTTACGGGAATTCGTATTGGGCCTTAATGGGCCATACGGGAAAGGAGAGAAAGGCCTCAAAGGGTGGCCGCACCCCTCCCCATGGGCTGGTCCGAATTGGACTAGGGATGGGGGCGCACCCTTCCTTCCTTCTCCTTTTCCCTTCCCTTTCCTTCCCTCCTAGTTCTACTAGGAAAGGGGGAATCCTACTCCCGGTGGGAGTAGGACTCCCCTAGGGCGCGCCATAGAGAGGGCCGGCCCTCCCCTCCTCCACTCCTTTATATACGTGGCCAGGGGGCACCCCATACACACATGTTGATCAAGTTGATCGTCTCTTAGCCGTGTGCGGTGCCCCCCTCCACCATAGTCCACCTCGATAATATTGTAGCGGTGCTTAGGCGAAGCCCTGTGTTGGTAGAACATCAACATCGTCACGACGCCGTCGTGCTGACGAAACTCTCCATCAACACTCGGCTGGATCGGAGTTCGAGGAACGTCATCGGGCTGAACGTGTGCTGAACTCGGAGGTGCCGTGCGTACGGTACTTGGATCGGTCGGATCGTGAAGACGTACGACTACATCAATCGCGTTGTGCTAACGCGCCCGATTTCGGTCTACGAGGGTACGTGGACAACACTCTCCCCTCTCGTTGCTATGCATCACCATGATCTTGCGTGTGCGTAGGAAATTTTTTGAAATTACTACGTTCCCCAACAGTGGCATCAGAGCCAGGTTTTATGCGTTGATGTTATGCACAAGTAGAACACAAGTGAGTTGTGGGCGATATAAGTCATACTGCTTACCAGCATGTCATACTTTGGTTCGGCGGTATTGTTGGATGGAGCGGCCCGGACCGACATTACGCGTACGCTTACGCGAGACTGGTTTCACCACCGTGCTTTGCACATAGGTGGCTGGCGGGTGTCAGTTTCTCCAACTTTAGTTGAACCGAGTGTGGCTATGCCCGGTCCTTGCGAAGGTTAAAACATCACCAACTTGACAAACTATCGTTGTGGTTTTGATGCGTAGGTAAGAACGGTTCTTGCTAAGCCCGTAGCAGCCACGTAAAACTTGCAACAACAAAGTAGAAGATGTCTAACTTGTTTTTGCAGGGCATGTTGTGATGTGATATGGTCAAGACATGATGCTAAATTTTATTGTATGAGATGATCATGTTTTGTAACCGAGTTATCGGCAACGGGCAGGAGCCATATGGTTGTCGCTTTATTGTATGCAATGCAATTGCGCTGTAATGCTTTACTTTATCACTAAGCGGTAGCGATAGTCGTGGAAGCATAAGATTGGCGAGACGACAACGATGCTACGATGGTGATCAAGGTGTCGCGCCGGTGACAATGGTGATCATGACGGTGCTTCGGAGATGGAGATCACAAGCACAAGATGATGATGGCCATATCATATCACTTATATTGATTGCATGTGATGTTTATCTTTTATGCATCTTCTCTTGCTTTGATTGACGGTAGCATTATAAGATCATCTCTCACTAAATTTCAAGATAAAACTGTTCTCCCTGAGTATGCACCGTTGCCAAAGTTCGTCGTGCCCAGACACCACGTGATGATCGGGTGTGATAAGCTCTACGCCCATCTACAATGGGTGCAAGCCAGTTTTGCACACGCAGAATACTCAGGTTAAACTTGATGAGGCTAGCATATGCAGATATGGCCTCGGAACACTAAGACCGAAAGGTCGAGCGTGAATCATATAGTAGATATGATCAACATAGTGATGTTCACCATTGAAAACTACTCCATTTCACGTGATGATAGGTTATGGTTTAGTTGATTTGGATCACGTGATCACTTAGAAGATTAGAGGGATGTCTGTCTAAGTGGGAGTTCTTAAGTAATATGATTAATTGAACTTTAAATTTATCATGTACTTAGTCCTAGTAGTATTAGCATATCTATGTTGTAGATCAATAACTCGCGTTTAGCTCCCCTGTTTTATTTTTGATATGTTCCTAGAGAAAACTAAGTTGAAAGATGTTAGTAGCAATGACGCGGATTGGATCCGTGATCTGAGGTTTATCCTCATTGCTGCCCAGAAGAATTATGTACTTGATGCATCGCTAGGTGACAAACCTATTGCAGGAGTAGATGCAGATGTTATGAACGTTTGGCTAGCTCAATATGATGACTACTTGATAGTTTAGTGCACCATTCTTAAACGGCTTAGAATCGGGACTTCAAAGACAGTTTGAATGTCATGGACCATATGAGATGTTCCAGGAGTTGAAGTTAATATTTCAAGCAAATACCTGAGTTGAGAGATATGAAATCTCCAACAAGTTCTATAGCTAAAAGATGGAGGAGAATAGCTCAAGCAGTGAGCATGTGCTCAGATTGTATGGGTACTACAATCGCTTGAATCAAGTGGGAGTTAATCTTCCAGATAAAATAGTGATTGACAGAATTCTCTAGTCACAATCACCAAGTTAGTAGAACTTCGTGATGAACTATAGAATGCAAGGGATGACGAAAACGATTCCTGAGCTTTTCATTATGATGAAATCAATGAAGGTAGAAGTCAAGTGTCGGGGTGAACTGATCTTCGAACACCTATGGGGCCGGCGGACCGGACCCCTTTCGGTTCGGCGGGGGGCGGAGATCGCACGAAGAGCAGATCGAGGCGAGGCACATGAGCAGTTTACCCAGCTTCGAGCTCTCCGGAGAGATAACACTCCTACTGCTGCTTGTCTGGTTGTATTATCTGGTGTTCTTGCTCTCCAAAACGAGAGTGTGATGTTCTCTGGGCTACGAATGGATCGAAGCAAAACTGTCTGAGGCTCCGAACCGAACCCCCTCTACGTTGCGCATGGGCCTCCTTTTATACGCTAAAGGGGTCACCGACAGGTGGCAACGCAGAGGAGGGTAAAAACGTAAAAAGCGAGGTAGTTGATACAGTTGCTTGCACAGTGCACCCAACCTAACTCTGACGGCAGGGGACAAGGGCATTAAATGCCCGTCTGAGTCGCCCGAACAGTGCAGAAAAGGACCGTTAGGGGCGCCACCGTTCGCCACGATGGCGATCTTGTCAGCTTCGCATGCCACTGCGCACCGCTGGCTGCACAGCCTCCCGCCACGCACGCCCGGAGAGGCCCCCCAGAGCGACACGTTGGTGGATGCGCTGGAGCGTGGACGCAGAGTGGCCGCCTGCCGCGGCAAGCGCCTTGCCGCTATTGTTATCTTGTTGGGTCCGGAAGCTTGTCGCTCACTGGGCCTCGAGGTACCTTGGTTGGTCTTCCCGGCAAGCTCCTCTTGCCGGGGCCTTGTTGCCTTGCCGGAGCGCGTGGCGCGTCGCGGCAAGTTCCTTGGAGCGCCTTGGTTGGCCTTTCCGGCAAGCTCCTCTTGCCGGGGTCTTGTCTCCTTAGCTTAAATACTTTGTTCTTGGATGGCTCCAAGGGAACCTTGGGGGATCTTGGTGATCACCCGGCAAGTCTTTGCCGCGGGGTGCTGCAACTGCCCGTGCACAAGTTCGGGGTACTAGGGTACCCCTATTCTAGTGCACCGACAGGAGCCCCCGGGCCTGGGCCAGACACGGTGCCGAGCGCTGTTGGGACAGGCCCAAGACAGGGCACGGGCACACGCGGGCTGGGCCACGCCAAATCTTGTTCCGTATCCACCGCACTCTCCCATAATGGCACGCGTTGAATGCGGCATCGTGGGAGAGATCGTGGGTGGTTGTTTATTTGGAAGGCCGAAACGTCCGCCTCGTCCCTCTTTATAAGCAGAGGAAACAGGGGCAGTTCGTTCCCCCTCGCTGGTTGCTGCTACTCCTTCTTCACAAACTCCGCCACTCCCCCCTTCTTCTCGAAGCCGAGAGAGCAGCGTTCCGCCCCCCCCCCCTTTGCCACCAGCATCACCACGCCGTCGACCTTCTCCACCACCTCCGTCATGGCCCCGAAAGCCGACAAGGGAAAGGGCGTGAAGTCGACCGAGGCGCAGCGGCTCGCGGCGCTGCGGAAGGAGCGGGCGATCTTCACCCCCCAGCTCGGCGTGCAGGAGCTGAGGGAGTACTTCTACCTCTTTTGGGCGACGGAGACGCGTGCACATCCGCGCACGAGGGTACTTCCGGCCGCTGCCTCGGAGTCGGCTCCAAATGGGTACCCGTTCTTCCTGCTATTCTTCTATTGCGGGCTCTGCCCGCCCTTCTCGGAGTTCTTTTGTGACATTATGAACACATATGGCTTCCGCCTCCTTGACTTCACCCCCAATGTTGTCCTGACCATGGCAGTTTTCGCACACTTGTGCGAAAACTTTGTCGGAGTCCACCCTAGTGTAGCCCTTTTCCGCCATTACTTCATGCCTCGGGTAGAGAGAGGAGAGCCGCTTTCCGGAGGGATTGCTTGGATCTTGAGAGTCGGCAAGAAGGATGCGTACTTGGAGGGTGAGCTCCGCAGCAAGTGGGAGGAGTGGAGAGCGGAGTGGTGTTGGATCGTCGAGGAGGATCCGCAGCCCTTCACCGCCGTGCGCCAAACTCCAATAGTGCGCGGCAATGATTGGAGCAACGTGGCTCCGGAAGACGAGAGGCTGAAGATCGCCATCACTAGGATTCTTCGCCTCAGGCTTGCCGGGCTCACCGTAGGTGCTGTCGGGGCAGATTTCCTCCGCCGCCGCATTGCCCCCCTGCAGGAGAGGGGGAGGCCCGCCTGGGAATTCAAGAATTCGGCGGACATCATGAGGCTGCGGCCGGGCCTCAACTACAACTTCACCTTCTTGGAGTTGGATGCAATGCTCTTGGAATTATTCAAACGCGACCCCCAGCACCCATTCACATTGCCGTGGGGCGTAGTTCCTTTCTGCAATAACTCTTCGCTTGACCGGATCCGCGCCATGATGTCGTTGTGCGATTCACACGGCATCGTCCCAACTTGGCAAGAGCCTGCGGATGACGTTGTGCAAGCATTCTTCGACACCTTGGAGGAAGTGCCGGTGCGCGCCGACGAGCAGAAGAGCCTCACCCGTGACACCACCAACGAGGAGCTGCAACTCATCGCTACTAGGGCGGAAGAGGCTACGACCGAAGCTGCTGCAGGTGTGTTTGGGTTTACAGTGGAGGAGGCGGAGGCTGCAGAGGCGGCAAACCTTGCCGAACGCACGGAGTTCATGGGCGAAGAGGAGCCTGCCGGTTCGGAAGCCGAGTCGAGCGAGGCCGGCGAGGAGGAGGCTGAGCCTTTAGAGAGCTTGCCGCAGGCGGAGCCCCCGGCCCCGCCAAGGAGGCGCCTTCACAGGGCCGGGGACGCAGCGGGGCGGCAGCCGGCTCCACAGCCACCGAGCCGCACGACGCGCTCTACCGCGGCCAGCAATGTTGCCGCGGGAGCGCCTCACGCAACAGCGGCAACTGGAGCGGGATCTTCCCGGGCCACCGCCACTGCCCCCGCCAAGCGGGCAAGGGATCCTACTCCTCCACCTCGCCGCACCGGAGGAGGGCTGGACTTCGATCTTTCCACGCTCAGCTCCGACGAGGAGGAAGAAGAGTGAGTTTCTTTGGTGCCCTTATAATCCTTCAATCTTGCTGTTTATATCTTGTATCCGACTTGCTCCAATCTGGACTCTTTTCTTTTCAGAACACTGGCCCAGAGAGCGGCGAAGAGGGCCAAGGCCGCAGTGATCGTCATCGAGGATGACCCCATCGCGTCGGCAGGAGGTGGGCCCGAGACCACCTTGACGGACCCGGCAATCACCCCTCGGCGCAGCCCCCAGCGTAAGTTCATAGTTTAGCCTTCTGCTGTCGGGCGCGCTTGAGTGCTTTTTCCTTTGTTGATATCTTGCTTGTTGACTTGTGCAGGAGCAGAGCAGCCTCATCAGGAGCGCCCGGAGGCCGGTCCCGAAGTGCCACCTGCTTCGACTGTGCCGCCAAGGGAGGAGTCCCCGGCAAGGGAGCGCTCTCCGGCAAGGGGGGACTCTCCGGCAAGGGACGGTACTGCTGATCCTGCGGCGACCGAGGCCGCAACTGAAGATCTTGGCGCAGGTAATCCACTTGCCCAAAAACTTCCCCTTGGATTCTGCTTCTTTCGTTTTTCCTTTCTTGGATTTTTTGATTGATTTTCCTCCCCTTTTCGTTCTTCAGACCCATCTTCGGCTGAGTCAATGGAGACAGAGGGCGCCGGCGAGGAAGGTGTCGGTGCTGATGTGACCGCCGGCGAGGAGGCCGCCGGGGCTGCTGCTGCGGAAGCCGGCGAGGGGTCGGGCGATCGCACTGACGACCCTGAGGTCGCAGGAGCGCCGGGCGCTGCGCCGACCGCCGAACGCTCTGCCGCTTCTGCAGAGCCGGGCTCCGAGGAGCCCCAGCTCGGCGCCTACTTGCAGGCCGGTGACAACATCTTCATCAAGCTGCCCTGGGCGTCGAGCTCCAGGGCACCGGTCGAGGGGGAGACTTTTGACGGGGAGGTGCTCACCTCTGCTGGACTGTCATTGGTCGACGCGCCCGGCAGCAGCAGTGGCGAGCCTGAGGAAGAGCAGCTGCTGCGGAAGCTGCTGTCACTATACCGCACCCGACAAGCCAAGCTGGCTTCCCGGGAAGCGCTTGTCGCGAAGGCGGGAGTTGACATGGATAAGAGCGCGGAGGAGCTCTGGGGACAAAATCAAGAAGCTCTTCGGTCCCTGGCGCAGGAGCAGGAGCGAGTCGACGAGGAGCGCACGGCCTTTCTTGTCGAGAAGGCCAAGGCTGAGGAGGAACAAAGACTTGCTGCCAAGAAGCAGTCTGCACGGGAAGGCGAGCTAGTGCAGCGGAAGGCCCACCTTGACAGCTATGAGGAAGAGCTCGCCGAGCGTGAGCGAGCACTTGGCGGGGCGCTCAAGGAGGCAAAGGATGCCGCGGCAACTGCAGAGGCCGCCAATTAAGAGCTAGAGGAGAAGGTGGCACGGCTGGATGCCGATATTGGGAAGAGCGGCGAGGAGCTTGCCGCGCTCAAGCATGAGCGCGAGAAGGATGCTGCCGCCCACGGCGAGCTGCAAGGCCTTCTCGCTGAGAGGGGCAAGGAGCTCAGCGCCGCCAAGGATTCCAAAGCAGACCTGGAGCTGAAGCTGGCCATGCTGACGCAGACGCTGGAGGCTGCCAAGGAGTGGGAGAAGACCTTGGCGGAGAAGGTCAAGGCTGACGCGGCGCTGCTGGAGAGCATTGCAGTTACCCAGAACTCGTTCAGAGACACAGTGGAGCACTGGACCGAGGGTCTGGTGAACACTGCCGCAGTCATCAACGATGAGCTGGCGCAGCTGGGGATGGAGGATTTTGGGTATCCTTCCGACGAGAGTCTTCAACACAGTGCCAAGCCCAGCCTATTCTTCAAGGGCGTGGCGACGACACTCCAGCGGCTCCGGGAGAGGATCCCGAAGCAGCTGGCCGACGAGTCGCGCAAAATCTGCGCCGGGGTTCTCCAGAAGGTGCTGATGAAGGTAGCCTTCCGCAATCCAGGCCTCAGCTTCACCAACGTCCTCAGGTCCTTGCCGCCTGACGCCGATCTGGATGCACACAAGGCCCTTGTCGCACCCATTGTGGACAAGGTGAGCGAGACCAAGCGAGTCGAGGGCGGACGCGTAGATTAGGCCGCCCATTTCTTCTTTTCCCTTCTCGCTGCTAGTCATGTTATGAGAACAGTCTGTTAGAGCTGCGACAAGTTATCTTGTAATATAACTGTCACATCCCTAGCTTCTGGTAATGCTCTGAGCTAGCTAGTCATGTGTTGCATCATGTTTAAATTTTGCCTAAATTGAAATGGGGATGTTCAAACCCTAGCATTAAATCAACTCAACTAGGGTGAGTTAAAATCTTTTCAATAAACCCAAAAGGCCCCTAAGAAAAGTTCATGATTTCTGGTTAAGGTGGAAACCTCTGCCAAAAATGATGAATATATCCTTAGGTCATTTTTGGATTTTTGAATTAAATCATATTGTATTTGACTTTGGGCATTTAAATACTATAAATAATTTAAATGCTCAAATAAATGTTGGAAATTGATAAGGGTCACTGGAATAATTCAGAAAGCACCCATAATTATTTCCAGGATTTTATAAAATGATTTGATATTAAAACAAATCAAAAACAAATTGCAGAAATAAAAAAATATAAAACAGAACAAAAATAAAAGAGAGAAGGCCACCTGGGCCACTTACCTGCTTACCTGCCCGGCCCAGCTCCTCCCGCTGGCCCAGCCCACCGCCGCCTCCCTCCCCTGTCGCCTTCCTCCTCTGCCAGGAGGACGGGCACGCGCCCGGCGCGCGCGGCCACGCGCCCCGGCCACCTCCTCCCTGCCTGGCTGCCTCCTCCTCCCCTGGTTCCCTCCCGCGACGCCACGCAGCCCCCTCGGACCCCTCTCACTCTTCCTCGAGGCCCCGCCCCTCTGCTCTTTCTCTCTTGCCCGAACCCGAACACAGCCGTCGCCACCGACGCCGTTCGCCGCGGCCACCATCCCCCTCTCGCCTCCCCGACGCCTCCCAGAGCTCCGCAAGTCCTCCCTCGTCCTCCTCGTCGTCTCACGCGACCAGAAGAGCCCCGGAACGCCGCCCCAGACGTTTTCCCCCTCGCCGGCCGCCGAGGATCTTCTCCGTCGAATTCGGCCACTCCGGCGCGCCCCCGAGCCCACTGACCCTCCCTACAGCTCCGCGGTGAGCCTCCGTGCAGAACCCCTCTCTCTCCCCTCGCGTTTGCGAGCTCTAGGCCATAACTCCGCCGCGGCCGAAGCTCGCCGCCGCTGTGCCTCGTCGCCGTCGTGGCCAGAGCCACTGGAGCTCCCACCTGAGTGCACCATCGTGCTCAGACCGTCTCCACAAGCCGTAGCACGCCCCAGCTCGCCTTCCTGTGCCCCCTAGCTCTCGCTCGCGTCTCGCCCGAACTCCGGCCGCCACCGCGAGCTCGCCTCCGGCGAACCCCGGCCACCCCCGCACCTCCCGTTGGTTCCCCTAGATGCGCACGGGCGCGGGCTACCTCCTGGTGCCCTTGGCGCGTCGATCCGATGCCCCTAGCGCAAGTCCGGCGTTCCCCCGCCGTGCGGAATGGTCGCCGCCGGCGAAACTCCGGCAGGAGCTGATGTGGCCGGTCATTAGGGACTAACTACCCCGCTAATCACCCACTAGGCCACTGACAGCGGGCCCCACCCCTGGTCAAACCCCAGTCAGCGCTGGGTTTGACCGGGATTAGCTCCTGTGTCACTGACGTGTGGCCCCCACACGTCAGGTTTGACCTGGAGGCGCCCTGTTGACCTGCTGACGTCATGATGATGTCAGGCTGACGCAATAAGTATTTTCTGGAATTTAAATAATCTTAAATGATTTAATAATTTCAGAAAATAGCTAAAACTTCAATAAATCATAGAAAATTAACCGTAACTCCAAATTTAATAAATTATATATGAAAAATTATCAGAAAAATTCAAGGAATCCATCTGTACCATTTTCATGCATGTTAGAGCAACTTATAGGTGCTGTTTAGCACAAATCAATTAAAGGGCATTTATTTAATCACACATGGAGTTTGAATTTGAATTTTATATTCAAACCAACTCCATTTAACATGCTGCTAGTTGCATTAGCTCAAAACACATTCATATTGCCATGTCATAGCATGCATCATACTGTGCATTGCATTGATCGTGTTTCTTCTGTGTTTGCCGGTGCTGTTCCCCCTCGGTAGACGTTGTACCGATGATGTGATCGTTGACACTGATGAAGACTCAATGTTATCTTCAGAAGTGCCAGGCAAGCAAAACCCCCTTGTTCATTCCGATACAATCCTACTCTCTCGCCCTTGCTCTCTTTTAATGCATTAGGACAACACCGATTTATCTGTTACTTGCTGCGGTAGCTGAACCCCTTTATCCTTTGCATGACCTGTCATTGCCACAGTAAATAGATGAAACCCACTAGCCTGAGTAGGAGTTGTTTGAGCCCTGTTGTGCCTACTCATTCATGTTTGTTTGTCATGCCTGCTACTGCTTAGAGTTGAGTCAGGTCTGATTCATCGGGGATGAATCAGAGGCGTGTGAACATGTCCTACTGTGCGTGAGCTAAGTGTGTGAACACGATTTGGTAAAGGTAGCGGTGAGAGGCCATGTAGGAGTACATGGTGGGTTGTCTCATTGTAGCCGTCCTCAGGAACTGAGTTCTGTGTTTGTGATCCATGATTCAGCTACTACCATACATTGGGCCCTGAAATATGACCCCGCTCGACTTCTTATTCACCCTTGTCCTCTGTCCAGGAGTTGCAAGTAGTTTCTGGTGTTTGTAGTATGCTGGAGGCCATGGACAGCGCTGACCGTAGGGGTGGGCTGTGATGCGGTAGGCACGTGGCCGGGTAAACCGGGCGCCCGTTTGGTGTCACGGAACCCTGTTCACATCGTTTGGGGCTGTGAGCGAAACTCCGGCCAGATCTCCTCATGGATGGAACCCGAATAGGCGATAAACCTGGACTAGAGACTTGAGTGTTTAGGTAGGTCGTGGTCTACACCCACGTCGGCTTTCGCTTGAAGTCTGCCGAGCACATGTCGTGTGCAGACGCTAAGTGGTGGAAACATGTATGAAGAAGTACACCCCTGCAGGGTTAATATCATCTATTCGAATAGCCGTGTCCGCGGAAAAGGACTTCTGGGTTGCTTATATCAGTTCATAGACAAGTGAAAGTGGATACTCTAAAATACGCAAGATAAGCGTGAGTGCTATGGATGGCGTTTTCGTAGGGAGACGGGAGCGGATCCATAGTGGTGTATTGATATGGTGAATATGTGGACTCGTGTGCGCCACCTCAAAAGAGTTACTCGCAGTCGTAGTTTAGGATAGCCACCGAGTCAAAGCTGGCTTGCTGCAGTTAAACCCCACCACCCCTTTGTTGATAATGATGCATATGTAGATAGTTCTGATGTAAGTCTTGCTGGGTACATTTGTACTCACGTTTGCCTATTTTATGTTTTTGCAGAGAGACTTCGGTCTCGCTAGTAGTTTCACGTGGACTTCGACGTTTAGCTTGATACCTCAGCTACGATCTTGTGCCCTCGGCAGGATCTGGTAGATAGTCAGGCTTCTCAGCCCTTTTCATTTATAGATGTCTGTACTCAGACATGATAGCTTCCGCTTGTGTTTTGACTTGTATGCTCTGAGTGTTGGGTCATGAGACCCATGTTTGTAATATCTCGCTCCTCGGAGCCTATTGAATAAATACTTGAGTCGTAGAGTCATGTTGTGATGCCATGTTGTATTTGCACATATCGAGCATATTGTGTGTATGTTATTGAAATGCTTGGTATGTGTGGGATCTGACCATCTAGTTGTTTATCTTTAGTAGCCTCTCTTACGGGGAAATGTCTCCTAGTGTTTCCACCGAGCCATGGTAGCTTGCTACTGCTTCGGAACACTTAGGCTGGCCGGCATGTGTCCTTCTTCGTTCCTGTGTCTGTCCCTTCGGGGAAATGTCACGCGATGAATACCGGAGTCCTGTTAGCCCGCTACAGCCCGGTTTACCGGAGTCCTGCTAGCCCAGTGCTACAGCCTGGATTCACTCGCTGATGACCGACACGTTCGATGCTGGGTCATGGATGCCTGTCCCTGTAAGTCTGTGCCGCTTTCGGTTTACGACTAGCCATGTCAGCCCGGGCTCCTTATCATATGGATGCTAGCGACACTGTCATATACGTGTGCCAAAAGGCGCAAACGGTCCCGGACAAAGGTAAGGCGACACCCGTGGGAATACCGTGCGTGAGGCCGCAAAGTGATATGAGGTGTTACATGCTAGATCGATGTGGCATTGAGTCGGGGTCCTGATAGCTTTGGTATCAGAGCTTGACTGCCTGTAGGATTACCAAGCCAAACTGGTCGAAGTTGAGTTTAGAAATTCTTTAGTTATATAAGGGAATTGATTGTGGGATGGAACGTATGGCTCTTTTACTCCTTATACCTCATGCCCTTCTGATCTGAGTCATCTTATCTTTCCTGCGGGGATTAAGAACTAGGCTATATCTTCTTTCTATTAGGATCACGTGTTACCAATCCGTAGACTTATAGGATTGTTGGATTCAAGCCTCAGTTCAGTTCCTACTATCTTCTGTATGTTAACTGTTGATCTCGAAACCTTGATATTGTGCTTCTGAGTGGTTATGCCACCATTTTTGTGAATGTCTCAAATCTTTTCTGAGCATTTACAGCCGTTATGCTGTCCGAGTCATCCCAGGTTTCTAAGTAGTCTGATGCAATTGCAAATCCTTTCTTCCTGTTTCAATGTTCCCATGGGCCAGATTAACCACACTAATCAGTGAGTTGAGGTACTCCGTTACCTTGACATATATGTTGGAGATACTATTATGGCCCTAGGTGTTTAGGAAGTCACCTAGTAATCTAGCAATGTTTTGTGATTCCCAGTGTGATGATTCTGGCTTTTATTCTCGAAAGCATCCCGTGATGCCACTTAGTAGTAGGTATTCTATTCCTTGGGCTTTGAACCCGAGATTCACTCTACTTACTTCATGTTGATAGTGTTTGCTAGTTCCTTCAGGATATTAGTAACTTTGCGATAGTCCTCGAGGTCCGTGGTATTTCCTTCTTCCAAATACTATGAACCGCTTATGGCAGATGTTTATTGGATCAAAAAAATCACAATTAGAGTACTCTTGAGGAGTTCTCCATTCATAAATCGTGACTCTGCCAGTTCTACCTTTCTGCATGGGTTATCCGGAAGAAATATGTTGAACTTGGTTCGACATACTAATCTATGCATCCACAACTCAGAAAATTATATGTTCCTTTGAGTTGTTCTCTTTAGTTGCATTCCGACCCTCGCCTATCAATTGATAGTCAAGAGTAGTCGTGCATTCGTGATCACCGATGCTCGTTATTCTTGTGGTCCGTCAAGCCATTCTGTCCAGAATGACTTGGAGAAACAAACTCCAGTACCTCATCCATATCTAGGATTGGGTCAAAGTAGTTGTATTCCGCACAACAAATTGCTAATCCAGCTTTTGCTCTGTTCTACCTTGGAGTATTACCATCCTTATATCGGGATTGTTATAGGAATTGCACACCATCCTATGAACTCTTGGTACAGCGATACTTCTTACCATCATTGTTCATTCCTCGGTTCCTGTGTTATTGCAACCGGAATACCGACAAATGAATTGTGATGTGTGAAATCTATACTCCCAGCAACCTCGTTGCTTGGTAGTTAAATGGACGATAACCTCATTCTTAGCGTGTTGATTATTGAATCGTCACCCTAAGGTTGATTGTGCTACCTAGTCCTTATTTCTGGTGCACTCTCCGATCAGTGAGTTAGGATAGTGCCAATCCTTGCTTATTGATCATATCGTCTTGCCTCAAAAAGCAAGATTGTTCTCGAGCTTAGTAACATACCGGTGGTTCGTGATTTTCTGAATATCTTCTTAGAAGTATTACCAGGTTGTCACCTGACCGCTATGTTGAGTTCGTGATCAAGTTGGTTTATTCCTGTAAACCACCCCCTTCTCCAAGAATCCGTGTTGGATACCCTGAGCTAGTTGGATAAGCCAAACAACAACTTGGAGAGTTGGAAGATAAAAGCTTGTCCGACTTAGTTCATGTTAAGGGATATCTTTTGTGTGTGTGTGTGTGTGTGTTGAAGAAAGATGATATCTTCATCAATTGGTCCTCGTGAACAATTGTTGGATCTATTATCTTACCCAAACCTTTGATTGAGTATGGGCTATCATCCAATCAGACCAGAACCAACGATATTCGTAATGTTGTCTTAATCGTGGTTGATCCCTCGAGCATACACCATTATATCTTTTGGGTCTGACCAATGCTATCACCGTGTTCACTTAACTATGGAATTCCTTTTAAAAGGAAACCTAGATGAATTGTTGTTGAGCCCATTGACAACATCCTTATCTCCATAAT
This sequence comes from Triticum aestivum, assembly GCF_018294505.1. Classification (NCBI taxonomy): domain Eukaryota; kingdom Viridiplantae; phylum Streptophyta; class Magnoliopsida; order Poales; family Poaceae; genus Triticum; species Triticum aestivum. The sequence goes on from NC_057797.1 coordinate 648,480,886, forward strand.
TTTGCTGAACATTAAGCTAGTGTTGGAAACTTTTGAAGCATTTCCTTCATGCTAGCTCATGAAGTATTTGTTTGATGAAAGGAGTGACTTCCTCTTATACACGTGCATTTGGTGAAAGTTGCCGCCGTGAATTTGAGAAAGCTAGTTTTGTTTCCTTGGAATCATCCCAAATCAGTCATGCACACGTGCGAAGTATTCTGTGGTCTGGAGACTTGCAACCTTCATTCCATATGTGTCCCGAGCACACCAAGCCACTGATTGATTTGTTCAAGGAGAAGAAGTTCCTTCATAAGAGCTAATCATATGACTTATGCAAGGACTTCGTTATCCACGGTGATGGTTCCCAACCAGAACTCGGTAGTGTTTTATTATAAGACTACTTTGTGGTCGTGCTTGTCTGGGATAATGTGTTCACATGTTTGTAGCAGAACCAGCTCATGTTTTGGAGCTTGCTATCGTAGTTCATCTCTCGAGAATCCCGCAACGTCATCTCGTCGATTTGTGTTGCAAATTTCCGTTTTTCTTCCTAGACTCGATGAGTCTGGAATATCCTGACACCAACCAGATCTGAATCTCAGGCAGATATGATGGTTGGAATATTTCCCAAGAATTATAATATTGGTCACGCGATAACCGGTAAAGTGGATGTCGTGGCCAACACACCCAGCCGGAAGACCTGTTATTATAATATCTTGATTGATGAAGTTGGCCACCTCCCCATAAGGATTTCGTAGGATTACTCCCTAGTTGCCCCTATGGATTTCTGTGTTCCGAAGTCCGACCTTTTTACTTGATGTTCTAGATATCAAACCATATCTATGGGTGGATTACGCTAGCACATCAAGGAGAACATTAGAAGCGGAGTGCTAAATGTCTCTCGGTCGATCATCCAGATTTTTATTTCCTTGGCCCCGCCAAGGGTGAAATCTGAGGAGGTGTTATCTTCCTTTGCATCTGCATCCTCCATCACCATTCATCATGGTAGTAAGTTGTGTTACCGGACCCTTGACATGGATGTTGGTAAAACCTTGATGATTGTGAAAATGCTCAAGTTCTTGAG